>NC_086444.1:1132828527-1133013527 GCF_028390025.1 Pseudophryne corroboree | reverse complement strand
TCTGTGGTGGTTGACGGGGGGCCCTGTCAGGGAGGGGGGCCCGGGGTACTTACCCCCTGGGACCCCCCCTTAATCCGGCTCTGCTGTACGTTTGTAAAACAATTACAACTCCCTACTACTTATAAGTTCAGAAGGCCATTTCCTATAATGCCCTACATCATTGAACCCATTTTTTTGCTTTTTAGAGAAAACAACATGTCTTTATTGTCCAGATCATAGAACAGGTGCCCCAGCGATACTGCACAGTGTTCCAACATATTTGCCTTCTTTAAAAGAATATCTCCTTTCAAGACAGCAGAGAGATTGCTTTGGCCCCGGTAAAGTCAGGGGTGTGGCCTAATCACTGAAGATTGGCCACGCCCCTTGTAAAAAAATGGTGGATGTAAACCTGGTTTTCGGTGCCAACCTGAACAGGGGGGAACCATGAGTCGCCCAGCTAGGGGCAGATCCAGGTGGTGGTGGGGTAAGGCAGCAGCCTCCATGCACCCACCAAAGCCCAGCCCACAGCAGTGTGTGCTGGGCTAGGAGAGTGAGGCTGCGGCTTCCGGCTGGTTGACAAAAGGGGGAGAGGAGAGGGGGGAACATGCACCGGGCCCCTCCAACAACTCTGGGACCGGGTAATTAGTACCCACTCCCCCCTTCTTGGTGCCACTGATATTTCACCTATTTAACAGGTGGGAGTTAAAATGTGCAGCCATTTACCTGCTAAGTGCAGATTTCTAACTGAGTAACAAAAACTTGCGGCCACGCGACTATTTGCGATGAGTTTTTGCATGAGTTTTTAACCCATGCTAAGTAATTTTCAGCCAACTTGCGGCTGATTTCATCTGCACATTGGACAATTGAAGTACTTTTGTTGGGAGGAAAAGACTGTCTTCTTGCCTGTAGATAGAGGAACACCTACATAAATATGCTTTTTCCACGCCTGTCAGCGCATTTAATACAGCAAAACCCTGATTATCCAATATGCCAATTACCCAAACACAATCTAAGGGAACAGAAAATCAGCATTAATAAATACTTTCTTTGTATTATGCTGTTCAAAGCTTTAGTTTCTTGTTTTCTACTTGATCCACTGTTGAAATTATTGACAATGGTCGTCACAGCATATGGACAACATGAGTTTTTCACATTTTTATTTCATTTTTATAAGTTTTTCATATTTTACCATCCACATAGACTACAGTTTGGAATGGTAACCTGTGCTGAGCACAGTGGTAGTGGATCGAGGCACGTCGCCGGAAGATTGGCGAGCGAAGCGTGCTATGCGAGTGCACTAATTCCATGAGCTTGAAGGTAAAATCTGACACAAAAAATATTTTAAATGTGTCGACATTTTTTACATATTGACCTTGTTCATGTCGACCTTTTGGTGTCGACTTAGACACCGTCGGCCCTTTTTACTGTTGACCTTTTGAACCAAATCCAAACTTTACACCCATGCAAACAAGGTCACCTTGTCCTACAATTCCATGCACTTACACAGAAATGCCAATGCATTTGTGCAAAGTAGGTGCCACCAGGGTGGATTTAGGGGTCAGGGTGCCCCTAGACAAAAAGGTAATGGCTTGCACCTCCACCCAATTTTTATTTTTTTATATAACCAGCCATTTGATGGTTGCATACATTCTTGTAATATCCCACTATGCAAGGCATTACATCTAGCGCAGTGCATTGTGCCTGGGCGCAGGTGTATGTCATTACACAGACAGACTATAATTCCCAGCAGCCTCTGCAGCCACTCTGGAGGTCAGGAGCAGGTCACATGAGCAGTGTCAGGTGGTAAGGCCAGAGACAGTTGGAAGCGAGTGTCAGTGGGTCGGGGCAGAGCAGAGGTAACTTACCTGGAGGGGGCGCTCTGTGGACGGCCGAAAGAGGTGAGGAATGGGAGGAGTGTATCCCACCTCTGTAACTAGCCCGTACTAGCCGCTCCTTATAGACAAGTGGAGGTGGACCCAGGGAAGTGGCTCCCTGTCACCAGTGCGGGGACCCACTGAGCTCCTACTCTGAACTGAGATTGGATCACCCATACAGCATGCAGACTGTCACTGAGAGGCCGCCTAGGGGGACCCATTGTGGAGCAGTGCATGCTCTGAAGACTCCAGCCAGAGATAGTCTTTATCTACCACAGCCTCATACACAGTGGTCAAAGTAGAAATTTTGAAGTGGGGGTATGGAAAAGTGAAGGTTGTATTTATGCGGGGGTGTGGACACTAAAAAGGGGGCATGGTCATATACACATTGTGCACCACAATAGTAGGACCCCTTATTTGATCTAGTACTGGTGCCCCTTACACATTATCCCACATGGAATGAGCCAAAATTCACATTATGCCACACGGAAGGAGACAAAATTCCCACAGAATGAGACAAAATTCACATTACACCACATGGAATGACCCAAAATTCACTATATGCCACACGGAATGAGACAAAATTCACAATATGCCATACAGTATGGGTCAAAATTCACAATATGCCACACAGTATGAGACAAAATTCACAATATGCCACACAGTATGAGCCAAAATTCACAATATGCCAAACAGTATGAGTCAAAATTCACATTATCCCACACAGTATGATCCACAATTCAGGGACAGGGAAAGAGAGTGACAGCAGTGACAGAGAGAGTGACAGCAGGGACAGAGAAAGCGACAGCAGTGACGGAGAGTGTGACAGCAGGGACAGAGAAAGTGACAGCAGGGAAAGGGAGAGTGACAGCAAGGACAGGGAGAGTGACAGCAGTGACAGCAGGGACAGAGAGAGTAACAGCAGGGACAGGAAAAGTGACAACAGTGACAGCAGGGACAGGGAGAGTGACAGCAGGGACAGGAAGAGTGACAGCAGGGACAGGAAGAGTGACAGGAGGGGAAAGGGAGAGTGACAGCAGGGACAGGGAGAGTGATAGAGGGACATAGGGAAGCAGGGGAACATTACATAATGAGATGAGCAGGGGAGGTGCAGAAGGGACTGTGGTCGGCGGATGTGCAGAGGTGTAGTCGGCGGCGGTGGAGGAGCTCAAGAGCAGCAGCAGTGGGGGCGGTGAGAATGAGACCTTCAGTGCGAAGGCGGTGAGGAGGCCTTCGGTGTGCCGCCGATGAGGTCCCTCTGACCGCCGCCATTTGTAGTCAGCGGCGGGCGGTGGTCAGCGGTGAGCGGCAGGCATCTGTGAGCGGCAGAGAGTCTAGAGCCATGGGCATGGCCATGATTTTGGAAGGGCCCCTGTCCCAATGCTTCTCGCGTGACATCTCTCCACAGCAGTTGTTAATTTTAATCCATATAACGGTTCCCTAGTTCATTTATGATCCATAGTAGTGTCTTAGTTAATGTTCTGCTCCATAGTAGTGCCCTAGTTCACATTATGTCACATTGTAGGGCTGCCAGTACACAGTATACAACACAGTACTCCCAATTTACATTATAACATAATGTGCCCAGTACATATCATGCCACAGTATAGTGCCTCCACTTCATAATGTGCCACACAACAAGTGTCCCAGTTCGTATTATGTAACATTATAATGGCCTGGAGTTCATTTTCTACCACAGTACAATGAGCAGGTTGTCAAAGTCAAAAATATTACACAGAGAGAACATACAGACTCCACACATATAAGTTGCTAAGCTTGCAAATACGCGCAGCGAGCACCGTAATATATAGTAACATATGCATTTACACAGACATGCCACAGAGATAGATGCGACACATATTTCATACAGAACATAATTATAACATATCAAACGCCAGACATCATAATGTTTTAAATGTATTTAATGGAGTAACGTCATGTACGTGTATTATTGGAACAAAGCAAGATGGACATGTCGTATTTGGTATTAAAGCAACCAGATTGATGTGTATATCAATTTGATGCCTGTTATTAAGTTGTAGCTCATTGCAACAAGTAGATATGATTAAATGTATGAAAGCTAAAGTCACTCTTATTAGAACAATGGATTTCCTGGAAGACAGCATACCTGACCAGTGGCTATCTCCTGTAATTTGTCCATCAAGGCTGAACCTTGTTTGCATATGAATTGACCAGTGACTCATCATGAATGAGAAAGTTCCCTCCCCTAGACTAGTCTGTGCACTCCCCCAAACTACATAGTATATAGCTGATTGCAGACACAAGAGAGCTCTCTGTTCTTTTTCCCCTGGGTCCTGAGCGAGATGGAGTGTTGGTAATATTTTGCTTCTGTTAGCTGGAGTTGAGACACAGCTAAAGTTGGAGGAACTGGAGCGTAGAAGGCATTGAGCAAAATATGGTAATTGTATCGCTGGCCATGTATGTATTTGATTTAGTTTGTATTAACTGTTTACTGTATAAATTGTAACTATGTAACTATATATATACTGTACATTGTGATATATTGAATACATATCCTTTTAATAACAAATATATACATCGATGAGCTTTGGAACTCAGACAATGTGTGCGTGTATTGTTTTCTCTTAAGGGATGTAGTGTTTTGCGACGTACAGCGCACTTTTCTCGTATAAGGTAATAAGATGCGCCTGGCGTCCGTAGTATATATTAGAGCGGGCATTTTAAATATTTGATAGAAAGCAATTTGTTATTTACAAGGTCCAGGGACATAACTAGATAGATTGTAGGCCCCAAGGCAAAAGACTGTAAGGGCCCCTATGCCCCACCCAATAGTTAAAAATGTATATAACACATGTAACTTTCACAGCAACGGTGGGTCCCTCTCAGCTCTGGGCCCCACAGCAGCTGCACTCCCTGCACCTACAGTGCATCCGGAAAGAATTCATAGTGCTTCACTTTTTCCACATTTTGTTATGTTACAGCCTTATTCCAAAATGGAATAAATTCATTTTTCCCTCAAAATTCTACACACAATACCCCATAATCACAATGTGAAAAATAGTTTTCGGGAGATTTTTGCTAATTTATTAAAAATACAAAACTAAGAAATCACATGTACATAAGTATTCACAGCCTTTGCTCAATACTTTGTTAATGCACATTTGGCAGCAATTACAGCCTTAAGTCTTTTTGAATAAGATGCCACAAGCTTGGCACACCTATCTTTGGGCAGTTTCGCCCATTCCTCTTTGCAGCACCTCTCAAGCTCCATCAGGTTAGATGGGAAGCGTCGGTGCACAGCCATTTTCAGATCTCTCCAGAGATGTTCAATCAGATTCAGTTCTGGGCTCTGGCTGGGCCACTCAAGGACATTCACAGAGTTGCCCTGAAGCCACTCCTTTGATATCTTGGCTGTGTACTCAGGGCCGGATTAACAATGGGTCGGATGGAGCTGCAGCTCCAGGCCCCCCATCAAAATAGGCCCAAAAGCATCTGCTGTACTGTAGACAGGAAAACATTTTTTCCTGCTACAGCAGCTTTCCAAAAGGCCGTCCGAGGACCCGCATCTCTCGGCCGCGTCCTCCCCCCTTCACCTCCTCCCGCATCATGTGTGCCGATAGCAGTGTAATGGAAGGCTTGTTCAGTAGCCCTGGCCTCCCTGCACCGTGGCACATACACAATGATATCAGGCAAGCGCAGGATAACTTGTTCCCCTCCGGCCCATCACACTTTTAAGCATTTGGGGCTGGCAATCCCAGCCAGACATCAAACACATGCAGCATGCGTGGCACCGCTGTACTGCAGGCTGTACTAGTAAAGATGCTGCGGCCGGTGCGATCGTGATGTCCAGGGAGCATCACAGCCAGTGGCCCAATTTCCTATGCATCAGTCTCCCGTAGTGGGGGGAAAAAACGCCGGACAACCGCTGCTGAATAATATATAATCGGTGCGCACGGCTATGCTGTCATCTCCTCCTCCTTTCTACTCTATTGACGCTCTAGTGACACTGGGCTGGGAGATGAGACATCATGACATCTCATCATCCCAAGAAGAACGCGGCAAATAGTGGGACTCGGCAGCACTGCAGAGCTTGGAAGTGTAGCGAGGTAAGCTTCTGCACTCAGCAGTAGATACCAGGCCAGCCTGCTGTTGCAGCTTGAGGGGGCAGGGGTCACTGGGTCCCCAAAAATATTTACATATACAGAAGAAGAGGTGGGGTGTTGAGGCAAATAAAAAACAAACAAAAGATAATTAAAAAAGTTAAAGTCTACTGTGAAGTCATAACATTTTTATTTCTAATAAACTTTTCTCTGACGTCCTAGTGGATGCTGGGGACTCCGTCAGGACCATGGGGATATAGCGGCTCCGCAGGAGACAGGGCACAATAATAAAAGCTTTAGGATCAGGTGGTGTGCACTGGCTCCTCCCCCTATGACCCTCCTCCAAGCCTCAGTTAGATTTTTGTGCCCGACGAGAAGGGTGCAATCTAGGTGGCTCTCCTGAGCTGCTTAGAATAAAAGTTTAAGTTAGGTTTTTTATTTTCAGTGAGTCCTGCTGGCAACAGGCTCACTGCTACGAGGGACTTAGGGGAGAGAAGAAAACTCACCTGCGTGCAGGATGGATTTGCTTCTTAGGCTACTGGACACCATTAGCTCCAGAGGGAGTCGGAACACAGGTCTCACCCTGGGGTTCGTCCCGGAGCCGTGCCGCCGACCCCCCTTACAGATGCCGAAGTTGAAGAGGTCCAGAGGTCCAGAAACAGGCGGCAGAAGACTTTCAGTCTTCATAAGGTAGCGCACAGCACTGCAGCTGTGCGCCATTGTTGTCAGCACATTTCACCAACAGTCACCAACTGTCACTGAGGGTGCAGGGCGCTGGGGGGGGCGCCCTGGGCAGCAATGTATAATACCTTTTTATGGCTAAAATACATCACATATAGCCCTTGAGGCTATATGGATGTATTTAACCCCTGCCAGATCTCACAAACTCCGGGAGAAGAGCCCGCCAAAAAGGGGGCGGGGCCTATTCTCCTCAGCACACGGCGCCATTTTCCTGCTCAGCTCTGCTGTGAGGAAGGCTCCCAGGCTCTCCCCTGCACTGCACTACAGAAACAGGGTTAAAACAGAGAGGGGGGGCACTTATTTGGCGATATGATTACATATATAAAAATGCTATAAGGGAAAACACTTGTATAAGGGGTTGTCCCTGTATAATTATAGCGTTTTTGGTGTGTGCTGGCAAACTCTCCCTCTGTCTCCCCAAAGGGCTAGTGGGGTCCTGTCCTCTGTCAGAGCATTCCCTGTGTGTGTGCTGTGTGTCGGTACGTGTGTGTCGACATGTAGGAGGACGATGTTGGTGAGGAGGCGGAGCAAATTGCCTGTATTGGTGATGTCACTCTCTAGGGAGTCGACACTGGAATGGATGGCTTATTTAGGAATTACGTGATAATGTCAACACGCTGCAAGGTCGGTTGACGACATGAGACGGCCGGCAAACAAATTAGTACCTGTCCAGGCGTCTCAGACACCGTCAGGGGCTTGTAAAAACGCCCATTTACCTCAGTCGGTCGACACAGACACGGACACTGACTCCAGTGTCGACGGTGAAGAAACAAACGTATTTTCCTTTAGGGCCACACGTTTCATGTTAAGGGCAAGGAAGGAGGTGTTACATATTTCTGATACTACAAGTACCACAAATAAGGGTATTATGTAGGGTGTGAATAAACTACTTGTAGTTTTTCCTGAATCAGATAAATTAAATGAAGTGTGTGATGATACGTGGGTTTCCTCCGATAGAAAATTATTGGCGGTATACCCTTTCCCGCCAGAAGTTAGGGCGAGTTGGGAAACACACCTTAGGGTGAATAAGGCGCTCACACGCTTATAAAAACAAGTGGCGTTACCGTCTCCAGATACGGCAGCCCTCAAGGAGCCAGCTGATAGGAAGCTGAAAAATATCCTAAAAGTATATACACATATACTGGTGTTATACTACGACCAGCAATCGCCTCAGCCTGGATGTGCAGCGCTGAGGGGGCTTGGTCGGATTTCCTGACTGAAAATATTGATACCCTTGACAGGGACAAGATTTTATTGACTATAGAGCATTTTAAGGATGCATTTCTATATATGCGAGATGCGCAGAGGGATATTTGCATTCTGGCATCAAGAGTAAATGTGATGTCCATATCTGCCAGACGACAGTGGTCAGGTGATGCAGATTCCAGACGGCACATGGAAGTATTGCCGTATAAAGGGGCGGTCCATCGGACCTGGTGGCCATGGCAACAGCTGAAAAATCCACCTTTTGTTACCCCAAGTCACATCTCAGCAGAAAAGGACACAGTCTTTTCAGTCTCAATCCTTTCGTCCCCATAAGGGCAGGCGGGCAAAAGGGCCAGTCATATCTGCCCAGGGGTAGAGGAAAGGGAAGAAGACTGCAGCAGGCAGCCCATTCCCAGGAACAGAAGCCCTCCACAGCTTCTGCCAAGTCCGCAGCATGACGCTGGGGCCGTACAAGCGGACTCAGGTGCGGTAGGGGGTCATCTCAAGAGTTTCAGCACGCAGTGGGCTCACTCACAAGTGGACTCCTGGATCCTACACGTAGTATCCCAGGTGTACATTGGAAATTCGAGACGTCTCCCCCTCACAAGTTCCTGAAGTCTGCTTTACCAACGTCTCCCTCCGACAGGGAGGCAGTATTGGGAACAATTCACAGGCTGTATTCCCAGCAGGTGATAATCAAAGTACCCCTTCTACAACAAGGGAAGGGGTATTATTCCACACTATATTGTGGTACTGAAGCCAGACGGCTAGGTGAGATCTGAAATATTTGAACACTTACATACAAGCGTTCAAATCAAGATGGAGTCACTCAGAGCAGTGATAGCGAACCAGGAAGAAGGGGACGATATGGTGTCACTGGATATCAGGGACGCTTACCTACATGTCCAAATTTGCCCTTCTCACCAAGGGTACCTCAGGTTCGTGGTACAGAACTGTCACTATCAGTTCAGACGCTGCCGTTTGGATTGTCCACGGCACCCCGGGTCTTTACCAAGGTAATGGCCGAAATGATGATTCTTCTTAAAAGAAATATGGACGCTTTCCTGATAAGGGCAAGGTCCAGAGAACAGTTGGAGGTCGGAGTAGCACTATCTTAAGTAGTTCTACGACAGCACGAGTGGATTCTAAATATTCCAAAATCGCAGTTTTTTCCGACGACACGTCTACTGTTCCTAGGGATGATTCTGGACACAGTCCAGAAAAGGATGTTTTCTCCCGGAGAAGAAAGCCAGGGAGTTATCCGAGCTAGTCAGGAACCTCCTAAAACCAGGAAAAGTATCAGTGCATCATTGCACAAGGATCCTGTGAAAAATGGTGGTTTCTTACAAAGCGATCCCATTCGGTAGATTTCACGCAAGAACCTTTACGTGGGATCTGCTGGAAAAATAGTCCGGATCGCATCTTCAGATGCATCAGCGGATAACCCTGTCTCCAAGGACAAGGGTGTTTCTTCTGCGGTGGCTGCAGAGTGCTCATCTATGAAAGGGCCGCAGATTCGGCATTCAGGACTGGGTCCTGGTGACCACGGATGCCAGCCTGAGTGGCTGGGGAGCAGTCACACAAGGAAAAAATTTCCAGAGAGTGTGATCGAGTCTGGAGACTTCTCTCCACATAAATATACTGGAGCTAAGGGCAATTTACAATGCTCTAAGCTTAGCAAGACCTCTGCTTCAAGGTCAGCCGGTATTGATCCAGTGGGACAACATCACGGCAGTCGCCCACGTAAACAGACAGGGCGGCACAAGAAGCAGGAGGGAAATGGCAGAAACTGCAAGGATTCTTCGCTGGGCGAAAAATCATGTGATAACACTCTCAGCAGTGTTCATTCCGGGAGTGGAAAACTGGGAAGCAGACTTCCTCAGCAGGCATGACCTCCACCCGGGAGAGTGGGGACTTCATCGGGAAGTCTTCCACATGATTGTAAACCGTTGTGAAAAACCAAAGGTGGACATGATGGCGTCCCGCCTGAACAAAAAACTAGATATTGCGCCAGGTCAAGGGACCCTCAGGCAATAGCGGTGGACGCTCTGGTAACACTGTGGATGTACCAGTCAGAGTATGTGTTCCCTCCTATGCCTCTCATACAAAAAGTACTGAGAATCATAAGAGGGAGATGAGTAAGAATGATACTTGTGGTTCCGGATTGGCCAAGAAGGACTTGGTACCCGAAACTTCAAGAGATGTTCACGGAAGACCCGTGGCCTCTACCTTTAAGAAAGGACCTGCTCCAGCAGGGGCCTTGTCTGTTCCAAGACTTACCGCGGCCGCGTTTGACGGCATGGCGGTTGAACGCCGGATCCTGAAAGGGCATTCCAGATGAAGTCATCCCTACCCTGGTCGAAGACAGGAAGGATGTAACCGCAAAACATTTTCACCGCATTTGGCGAAGATATGTTGCGTGGTGTGAGGCCAAGAAGGCCCCTACAGAGGAATTCCAACTGGGTCGTTTCCTACATTTCCTGAAAACAGGACTGTCTATGGGCCTAAAATTAGGGTCCATTAAGGTTCAAATTTCGGCCCTGTCGAATTTCTTCCAGAAAGAACTGGCTTTAGTGCCTGACGTTCAGATGTTTGTAAAAGGGGTACTGCATATACAGCCTCCTTTTGTGCCCCAGTGGCACCTTGGGATCTCAATGTTGTTTTGAGTTTCCTAAAGTCACATTGGTTTGAACCACTCACCACTGTGGACTTAAAATATCTCACATGGAAGGTGACGATGCTATTAGCCCTGGCTTCAGCCAGGCGTGTGTCAGAATTGGCGGCTTTATCATATATAAAGCCCTTACTTAATTTTTCATTCTGACAGGGCAGAATTGAGGACTCGTCCTCAATTTCTCCTTAAGGTGTTTTCTGTTTTTCACATGAACCAACCTATTGTGGTACCTGCGGGTACTAGGGACTTGGAGGACTCCAAGTTACTTGACGTTGTCAGGGCCCTGAAAAATATGTTTCCAGGAAGGCTGGAGTCAGAAAATCTGACTCGCTGTTTAGCCTGTATGCACCCAACAAGATGGGTGCTCCTGCTTCTAAGCAGACGATTGCTCGCTGGATTTGTAATACAATTCAGTTTACACATTCTGTGGCAGGCCTGCCACAGCCAAAATCGGTAAAAGCCCATTCCAAAAGGAAGGGGGCTCATCTTGGGCGACTGCCCGAGGGGTCTCGGCTTTACAACTTTGCCGAGCAGTTACTTGGTCAGGGGAAAACACGTTTGCTAAATTCTACAAATTTGATACCCTGGCTGAGCAGGACATGGAGTTCTCTCATTCGGTGCTGCAGGGTCATCCGCACTCTCCCGCCCGTTTGGGAGCTTTGGTATAATCCCCATGGTCCTGACGGAGTCCCCAGCATCCACTAGGACGTCAGAGAAAATAAGATTTTACTTACCGATAAATCTATTTCTCGTAGTCCGTAGTGGATGCTGGGCGCCCATCCCAAGTGCGGATTGTCTGCAATACTTGTACATAGTTATTGTTACAAAAATCGGGTTATTCTTGTTGTGAGCCATCTTTTCAGAGGCTCCTTCGTTGTTATCATACTGTTAACTGGGTTCAGATCACAGGTTGTACGGTGTGATTGGTGTGGCTGGTATGAGTCTTACCCGGGATTCAATATCCTTCCTTATTATGCACGCTCGTCCGGGCACAGTATCCTAACTGAGGCTTGGAGGAGGGTCATAGGGGGAGGAGCCAGTGCACACCACCTGATCCTAAAGCTTTTATTATTGTGCCCTGTCTCCTGCGGAGCCGCTATATCCCCATGGTCCTGACGGAGTCCCCAGCATCCACTACGGACTACGAGAAATAGATTTATCGGTAAGTAAAATCTTATTTTCTCCAACCACATTAATTGTACCCCTATTGTTAATAATAGTAACTTCAGTCATTATAGCCACTCTTTTTATTTGTCATCTTGGCATCTCTACTATCTTTAGACCTATACTGATTTAATATTGGTTTTATTTATACTTTTTATAACTTTATTTTCAATAGTTGTATTTTAATAATATTTGCTTCTAGCACATCAGTGATCACCCACTAAACTCCTGCCCATTTTATCCCAGTCATAAATCTTTCTATTTGGCCACTCCATCTATCTATCTATCTATCTATCTATCTATCTATCTATCTATCTATCTATCTATCTATCTATCTATCTATCTATCATATCTAACATCATATATCTCTATTGCCCGCTCCCATATTTAGCACAAAGGTGCGATTAATGGGATGGTATCAGGATCCCGGCATCTGGGATGCCAGTAGTCAAAATAACGACAGCGACATCCTGACGCTCAGGATCCCGACACCTATTTGGTGAGTAAACTGCTCCTAACCTCCCTAACCTCCCGCAGCCTGACCCTAACGCTCCCCCTCCACTGCAACCTAACCCTCCCCGGTGGTGCCTAACCCTAATCCCCCTCCCTGCTGCCTAAAACTAACCCTCCCTTCCCCGCAGCCTAATCTTAACATTCCCCTGAAGTGCCTAACCCTTCCTCCCTGCAGCCTAATCCTAATGCGCCACCGCCATTACCCCCACAGTCTAAACCTAACCTTTCCCAGTGCGGCTGTTCGGGATTCCAACACTGGCATTTCAATCCATGTCAGGATTCCGGCTCCGGCATTCTGAGCAGTGTCAGGATTCCTGACCGAATCCCTGATTAACGAGCCAAACAACCAGAGCTGTTTATTTCATAGTGATATACAAATGTTGCACTGTTGGATTTCTCATATATTATTTCCCTAATTTCTATTTTATCTCACTTCACTTATATTTACTGGTGCCTACTGCCTGAGCCTAATAGGGTACCTACCCTACGGTGGATAGATGCTGCAAGAAGAGTCAATATAGGGTGCTGGTAAGGTCGTGATGTACACAACACATGGACTGAATTAAATTAACATATACAATTATTAATAGCCTTATTAACAGTTATTTATATAGCACACACAAATTATGCAGCGCTTTACAGAGACCATTTAGTCATTCTTATCAATTTCTGCCTCAGTGGACCTTCCTCAGTATGTGTAGCACACTTGACATTTGGGTTACATTTTGGCAAAGTCCAATTAACTTACCAATATGTTTTTGGATTGTGGTAGGACACTGGAGCACCCAGAGTAAACAAACACAAACTTGGGAGACCACATAAACTCCACACATATAGGGCATTTGACATTTTTGTTGTATATGTAGCAGATTGTTTGTTTTAAGGGTTAAATAATTATAGATCTTTTTATGCAAAGTTAGTAATATTAATATTTGTTTTTTAGGGGGGAAAGCGTGCAGGGGATACTGTACACCGGGCCCCCCTTGGTCAGGGGACCCCCTGACCAGAGACCACTGACACCGTTAGCTCTCCCTCTTGTGCAGCAGCAGAACCAGGCAGCCATAATGTGAGCAGGAGAATATGCAGTGCAGGCAGAGACAGAGGAGTATCAGGTTTCATGAGCTAACAACGGAGCTTCCCGACCAGAGGAGAGATAGGAGGGGGAGATTGCTGCAAGGGACCCAGAGATCCCAGCTTCTCCTCTTCCCCGTCTGGGTCCTATGCAACCTGTTATCTAGTGAGAGCATTCAGGTCTAGAGAGAGACACACAGAGAGTCCACACGAGTCCTGTCCCAGTGTGTAAGTAGTACAGAGGCTGCTGCTTTTCTTGCATGTGACAAGATATATTATAGATTTTATTTTTCTATGTGTATTATAAGGTTGTTTAAGTTGTCTGTCTTTGTTCCACTTTTGATAAAGTCTGGTGAGTGCCCTCTCCTCCATCTAATGGAATAAGGTGGAAATCACTAAAAAGTAAAAACTGATACAGCGCATGTGTTACACTGTGTACGCTCATAGGTGCTGTTGTACAGTAGTTGAGATGAATGGCATCGGAAATGTCTTGGAAAAGTGTCCAGTATTTCTGGGTAGTGATTGGAAGGTTGCTATTAAGGTGCACAAAAATGGTCTGTCTATGTGCTTGTTATGGGAGTGTCATAGGTATGATGTTAAAGTGCTTTCCTACATAGATGCTTCAACATTCACATTGGAGGCCACATTGGAAATCTGCACCTGCTATAGATAGGTCTGGTGCAAGTTTCCATGGTGTGACTGATGGTGGTTTCTAAAGTTGGGCATACACACTATAATTATCTGGCCAATCAACCCCATATCAGTTGATCGCCTAGATAATTGTAGCAGGGCCGAAACTAGACTTGTCAGCACCCGGGGTAAGGAAGCATTTGGCGCCGCCCCCCGCATTACACAAAAAATTATCATGTTATCAAATATTTAGAAAGGGGATACCATTGACCAAAATTGCGCATCATGTGCCCCAAATGTCCTAAGCATCTGTCACATAGCCCCTGTGTGTCCCCACACATTGCACCACATTACTGCACTACATGATTACACTAAGTGCCCTTTATATTGCACTACACTACGTACATGCCCCTATATGCTGCACTACCTCCCATACACTGCACTACATTACATGCTCCTAACACTACGTACATGCCCCTATATGCTGCACTACATTACTACACTATCCCCTATACACTGCACTACATTACATGCTCCTATACACTACACTACGTACATGCCCCTATATGCTGCACTACATTACTACACTATCCCCTATATGCTGCACTACACTACTACACCATCCCCTATATGCTGCACTACATTACATGCTCCTATACACTGTACTACATACCCTATATGCTGTACTATATATTACTTCATTACACTACATCTACATTACCAACAATAACACTGCAGGCAGGTATCCCCATTTTACACAGTGCGGCAGGCAGATATCCCCATTTTACACAGCGCGGCAGGCATATATCCCCATTTTACACAGTACGCAGGCAGATGCCCCCATATTACACAGTACGCAGGCAGATGCCCCCATATTACACAGTACGCAGGCAGATGCCCAGATATTACACAGTACGCAGGCAGATGCCCCCATATTACACAGTACGCAGGCAGGTGCCCCCATATTACACAGAACGCAGGCAGGTGCCACCATATTACACAGTACGCAGGCAGATGCCCCCATATTACACAGCACGCAGGCAGATGCCCCCATATTACACAGTACGCAGGCGGGTGCCCCCATAATACACAGTACGCAGGCAGGTGCCCCCATTTTACACAGTGCGGCAGGCAGGTATCCCCATAGGCAGGTGTCCCCATTTTACACAGTGCGGCAGCGGCAGGCAGGTTTTAAGTTGGGGGGAAGGAGGGGGGGGGGAGAGAGAGAGAATACTTACGTCTTCCCGCTCTTCGGTCCCGCCGCCTCACGTCCCTCACGCCGGCCGCCTCCTCCTTCATGCTTATCGCCTCTCCCCGAGCGCTCTTGCTCGGGGGGGCGGGGCTTCGCGGAATGACGCGTTTGCGTCGTGACGTCACGACGCAACGTGTCATTCCGCAAAACTCCGCCCCCCCGAGCAGGAGCGCTCGGAAGAGGCGATAAGGAGTAGAAACGGCACTGCCGCCGGGTCTCTCTCAGCGCCCCTCTAAATCCTGCGCCTGGGTCACATGCCCCCCTAGCCCCCCCTAGTTTCGGCCCTGATTGTAGCATGTATGCAACTGACTGATTCAAAAATATAGATCGGTCGGGCATGCCAGATCGTCCAGCATGTTCATCTGCAATATTTTCCAAATGTCAAGTTGGCTGCATCGAGCAGTGTATACCCTACCGCAGCTGACCGATGGACATTTTTCCTGTTTCTTCACATGGGAAGGAATAGGGCAATGTCTCCTCCTGAGAGAGAGCAGATATTATGGCCAATACACTGTGAGAGATCTGACAGTGTATGTCCCTGATATCTGCCCTGTCCGGGGCTGCCTGATAGAACACCTGTCGGTCTGATAGGCATTTTATATATACATGTATGCCCAGCGTAAGGACTGCGTGTATAGATGCTTAAAGTAGGAATCTCAGTCCTTGCACATCTGGACGTATACTTGGACACAAGGGAAGGGCTTTGTAGTGGCATTTGCATAAATGCGCAGATGTGCGGCTGTCAAAATACGCAGCAGTGACTATGGGGGACATTTACTAAGCAGTGATAAGAGTGGAGAAATGAGCCAGTGAAATGAGCCCCCTATATGGGGGACAAAAAACGTGGGGGTCCCCCGTATTTTTTAAATCAGCACCGGGCTCCACTAGACAAGGAGATAATGCCACAGCCGGGAGCAGGGGTGTAGCGAGGGTGGCTCCGGTGGAGCGCGAGCTCCAGGTGCCAGAATAGTTAGAGGGAACGCCACAGAGCAGGAGGAGCAGAGGAGGTGCACACTGACTCGGACTCTGATACTAGGTAGTGAACAGGACAGGCAGAGGCAACAGCAAGAGCAACAGCAAGAGGCACTGCAGGGAGAGCAGCTATTTCAGCAAGAGGCACAGAAATAGCTGCTCTCCCTCCCCCTCAAGCAGTTGTAGAGCAGCTATTTCTGCCCATCAGGAAATTCTGGGACATTATTTTCATTGAGAAATTGGGAGATTATCAGGTCAGTTTTGGGGCATTATTTTCAATGACAGATTGGAGGGTTGTGAGGTCAGGTCAGTCGAGGCATTGTGTTTTTAATTTATTTGAATTAAAAAAGTAAATAATTGACTACAGCTACTTCCATAGTGGCTCTACTGTGGAGTAAAGTGTATGAGGGGCTCTACCATGGCATAACATGTAAATGGGCTTTAACATGGTGTAACGTATATAAAGGGCTCTACTGTGGCATGTGACATAATGGGGTAAATTTACTAAGCTCCCGATTTTGACCGAGATGGAGTTTTTTCATCAAAGTGTCATCTCGGTCAATCTCGGTCATTTACTAAACACTAATCACGGCAGTGATGAGGGCATTCGTATTTTTTTGCAAGTTCATGTAAAAAATTACGAATGAATACACCATCGGTCAAATTACGCCTGTTTAGATACGAATCTCGGTCATTTACTAACCATTCGTAATTGTATTTGCTGCCGTGAAAATGCTATTGCGGGCGCAAAAAATTACGAGTCGCATTTTTTGGCTAAAAAAAAACGCGCCAGCCTTTGAAAACCGCGTTTACATGTGAACTTAATTATCCATTACTCCCACCTGATTTTTTGGGCCTATAAAAGTGTTTCAGCCACATTATGAACTACTCTCACTCTGAAATGGCGGCTGTAGTGTGTGGCAATGGTTTTTTGTTGGCTGTGGGATACGTTAGACTGCTCCATGAGGCTTCCAGGAATCAGGACCAGGTAAGTGAACATGGCCAACAGGTTGTCCAGGTTCCGCGGAGGCTGCGCCAGCCTCGTTTATTTAGAGGGCGTTTAAACTTAAATGCATTGTCCGATGATAGGGTCATACAGATGTTCCGCCTAAATAGAAACAACATTTTCCACCTGTATGACCTTGTCAAACTGGGCATAGACCCTGAGACAGCACGCTCTCGCTCTGTCTCAGGCCTACACAAACTCCTGGCTGTGTTACACTTTATGGCTACTGGGAGCTTCCAGGCTGTGGCAGGCGACGTCATTGGGATCTCACAGCCCACCTTTTCAAGATATTTGTGGCAGGTGAGTCTAAAAAAACCTATGCGGTTATGGCTAAGTGTTGCTTCTGGAAGTTGAAACACCACAGTATTGTAGAGAATACCTAACATGACACTCACCTTAGCTTCTTTAATGTCCACTCAGGTTTTGGATGTGTTGGAGCCACACATTAAAGCCTCAATCTGCTTCCCTACTGAGGAGTCGGAGTGGAGTGCTGTCAGGGTAGCTTTCTATGAGCTTGCAGGCATGCCCAATGTGCTGGGGGCCATAGATTGCACACACGTTCAGCTGAGATCACCTAAGGGCCGCCAGTATATCTATACTAATAGGCATCTGGATCAATCAACTAATGTCCAGGTGGTCTGTGATGCAAAATTAAAAATTATGAGTGTTGTTGCAGGTTACCCTGGTGGCTGCCATGACTCCTTCATCCTCAGTCATCATCGCTCTTTGATAAATTTGAGGATGGACAAATGCCTGATGGCTGGCTGTTGGGTATGTTGAAAATGTTATGTGTGTATGTCTTTTAACCACAGGCTAGATTTTGGAGGAGGTGTTCGAATAATCTAACATATGTCCTAATGTTGACTATATTTGTTTTTCAGGTGATGGTGGTTACGGCTGCTACTCTTGGCTCCTTACTCCATTGTCCCAACCTGATTCTCCTGCTGAACACAGTTATAATCATGCACATAAGGCTACGCGGAATGTGATAGAAAGATGTTTTGGGGTGCTGAAGTCACGTTTTCGGTGTCTTGATAAATCTGCAGGCCTTTTGTTGTATAGTCCCTCAAAGGTGACTCGGATTGTGTTCTGCTGCTGTTTTCTCCATAATCTGTGTTTAAGTCAAGATCTTGCACATGGTGAGGGAGAAATCAGTCAGCAAGCAGAGGAGTTAGAAACATCTGGTGACAGTGTGAGTACAAATGTAGGGAGGCAGGTACGGCAACAAGTGATCCTGCGTTATTTTTCAGGTTAGTTTTATTAGGCTGTAATTATCCTTCACTAAACACTTTGCTCTACTTTCTAGTGTGTGTTTTGTTACTTACTGTTTGTTGTTTATAGTGGTGTGTCCATTGTGCTTAGTTGATGCTAAAAAAACATTTACAGTCATTACCCTTGAAAAACATAACTCCATACATACAGACCAGCTTCATACATTTTTGAGACGGACACAGGAATGTGTTTTGGATTCAAATTCTTTTATTTTTTTGAACAAAAAGTTTCCTTTATTTTTTTTCTCTTGTGTGTGCTGGGTGCTGGCTCACTGGCACGTGCTCTTGCAGAACGCCGTACAGGGGAGGTTACTGGCGTTTGAACAGGGGTTGTGGTCCCCGAGCTGGAGGTAACTTGCTGAGCACCCATAATAGCAATATTGCTGCTCAGATTATTTAAACTGGCAATCAGCTGAGTGTTTGTAGCAGTGTGGCTGGCTACTATCCTGGATAAGGCCTCATTCACCACTTGATTGTGTTGTATTATCTGCACGAGTGCCTGCTGATGTCGCTGTTGTTCATCTATAATGCGTGATAAATTGCCATTCATGTGCCTGTTTTCCGCCCTAATTTGCTCCATTGAGGTAGCCATTCTCCCTACTTGTACTATTAGTCTGCCCGAGTTGCGACTAAGACGCGGTAGATGATGGGGCAGACTGGCAAGGTGTTGTGTATGTTGTGTGAGGGTTGCCTTGCTTTGGGCCTGTTGGCTTGTCCAACTTGCAAAAAAATCATCAGGAATTTGGCTTGGGGGCGGAGCTTGTGCCAGTTGGGGACTGCTGGATGGTTGGGGTATATTCTGCAACTGGATTGGAATGCTTGGATCAACAGCTGTAAGTTGCAGTGTGAATGATGGCTGTTGTTCTGGTCCCTGCTGGTCGTCGGCGGACATCAAGTTGTGCTCTGTATGGGGTAGGCAACATGCAATGTTGTATTTGATTAAATTTGGCAAAGGCTAATGCAACACATTAATACATTCCTAATACTACATTATGGTATTATTAGCTCTTGTTTTTGTCTACGTTACCAATTTTGAACTTTTTAAAAACAAAAACCCAACACAGGTGCAAACATTGACAAATTTGCATATTCCTCACCTAACTAACTTCCCTCCACAACATTACACTGTTAGATTCCCTCCCCTCACCACGATATAGACTACTTACCTCTATAGTCCAGAGGAGCAGAGCAAGTAAGCCATATACATACTGGACAGGGCCGATGTGTGAATACTATAATGGCTTTTGGTTTTTGTTCTCAAATTCAATTGGATTAATATTTTGAAAAAATGATAACGTGTGTGTGCTTAATGTATACTCAATTCATATATTTTCATACAACTAGGTTGTCTAGACCATCCACTAAGACCTTATTTCTTTTAAGTAAAGCACCTTGAGCAATTGAAGACGTTACATCACATTGATTGTTGTGTAAAACATGTAAACTCCAAACAAACTAACATCATCAAAAGTCTACTGTGTATATTCTTGCTTATGTGTTTTTTGACAAAATTTACTCACCAGATAACTGAGGTGATCTGGGCTCATCACTCTGCGAACTCGCCAGTAGTGCCAGTGGTGGCTGGGGTGACACTGCCGATATCCTTCGCCTGGGTGGGGATGATGGAGGTGCTGAATCAGAGCCAAGACGCCGGTTCTTAGTTGGCCTCCTGGGTAAGTGGCCCGAGACCTGTGATGGCCGCCTTACACGAGGTCGGCTTCCAGAAGCAGAACCTAGGTGCAAAATTTGAAATTAATATTTTGTACTTCTATGTGTTTTCAGAATATGTGACTACAGTGAAGACTTACCTGCAATACCGGCATCATCATGACTGGTCTGAGGCCTGTCTGGGCGGCTGGTCTGTGTGACTGTGGAAAAAGTGACACCAACATTATTACCCTGTTTGTTTTTAAAGGACCCAGTGAAAACCATTAATGTACTGTAAGCATCTATTTGGTTTGGTTGCCACAACAAAATTAAGCTTAAGAGCTTCTATATTTTTGATTTTGAGTTGAATATCAAAATGTACTTCATGTGGCACACAATAAATTTATAAGCAGAACAATTTGTGACTCACATATTGCAGAGATTCAGTCCTTTAAAGTTTAAAAATAGTGTAATGTTTTAAAAATTGCCAAGCTATTTTTTTTTATTTTTAAAAAAAAGCAGTTTGTTTTTAAAAAACAAACACACATGTTCCAGCATTAACGCCAAAAATTTTGTTTAAAAATAAAAAAAAAAAAAAGAAAAAACACTGCACATGTTTATTTAAAAAAAAAAAAAAAATACTGCAAGGATCCAAAAATACATAAAAAACACAAACACACCTTAAGGGAGCATAGGCCTGCAATCTTTTTTGGAAAAAATATATAAACCTTAAAACTTTAAATAAAAAACATTATTAATTTTGCAGACATTTTAACGACAATATTACTTTAAAAACTTACCATCCTGCGTGGGTCGGTCCGAATCACGGACATGAGTAGCAGACACCACTTCGCCAGGAATCAATGCCCGCACAGGCTCCTCCCAGTCCCGATAGTTTGCCCGGAAAGGGGGGCCACCTCGTGCCTGGTCCTGGGCCCAAAAATACGGGGGACAAAAAGAGTAGGGGTCCCCCGTATTTTTTAAACCAGCACCGGCCTCCACTAGCTGGACAGATAATGCCACAGCCGGGGGTCACTTTTATATAGTGCCCTGCGGCCGGGGCATCAAAAATCCAACTAGTCACCCCTGGCCGGGGTACCCTGGGGGAGTGGGGACCCCTTCAATCAAGGGTTCCCCCCCCCCCAGCCACCCAAGGGCCAGGGGTGAAGGCCGAGGCTGTCCCCCCCCATCCAATGGGCTGCGGATGGGAGGGCTGATAGGCTTTGTTGTCAAATAAAAGATATTGTTTTTAGTAGCAGTACTACAAGTCCCAGCAAGCCTCCCCCGCATGCTGGTACTTGGAGAACCACAAGTATCAGCATGCGGCGGAAAAACTGGGCCGCTGGTACCTGTAGTACTATTACTAAAAAAAAAACAAATAAAATACAATACACACACACCGTGAAAGTATAATTTTATTACATACATACACACATACATACAGACTTTCCTTAAGTTCCCACGCAGGTCGGTCCTCTTGTCCATTAGAATCCAAGGGTACCTGTTGTAGAAATTAGCCTCACCAGATCCAGGGGTCCAGCCTCCTCTGCAAATCCCGGGTTAATCAACGTACTTCCAAAAATTTAAAAAACGGTGTCCCGACCACGAACTGAAAGGGGAACCATGTTTGCACATGGGTCACCTTTCCCGAATGCCAGAAACCCACTTTGACTTCTGCCTAAGTGGGTTTCTTCAGCCAATCAGGTAGTGCCACGTTGTAGCACTCTCCTGATCAGCTGTGTGCTCCTGTCCTCACTGACAGGCAGCACACAGCACTGTTACAATGTAGCGCCTATGCGCTACCTTGTAACCAATGATGGGAACTTTCTTCCCTGCGGTGGACCTAAAGTGACGTCACCGCTGAGCAGAAAGTTCACCGCATTGGTTACAATGTAGCGCATATGCGCTACATTGTAACAGTGCCGTGTGCTGCCTGTCAGTGAGGACAGGAGCACACAGCTGATCAGGAGAGTGCTACAACGTGGCACTCCCTGATCCCTTTACATGTGTTGGCAATTGTTCATTACTCACACCTGACGTTTGGTACTTTTAAAAGGGGAGCCAACACATTTCTACACACTCTCAATCTGAAATGGCTGCTACTGTGTGTGGTTCTGCTGTATTGTTTGCTGTAGGATACTTGTCACTGCTTCCTGATGCTACAATAAAGCCAAGGCAGGAAAAACAACTGGGTCTGCAGGTTGTATATGTTCCGAGTAGGCTGGCCATGCTTTTTAGTTTATATTGTCCAATGTAACTGCAAAAAACTTGATGTTGACCATGTTATACAGATGGTCACACTAAATGTTCTAAGTGTTTTTCCACGGTATGATTTGGTCAAACGGACCCTACACCCTGACACAGCACACTCTCGCCCTGTCACAATATTCATCTTGGACTATACATTACTGTTTTTTGGGTTTGGGTGTTGCGAATTAACCAATACACATATTTTTTTTTTCACATTTATTGACAACTACTGAACAATATATTCAGAACACATATATTTTACTTTCAACTGGCCAGCATATGATGTGCAGTACAGATTATCTTTTTTTTTTTTGGGTGCTGGGTGCAGAGGCTTGTGGTTGTTCGTGGGTGCGGCTTCGACTTGATAGTCGAACTGGTGATTGTACTGGTGTTTGGGTCGGGGTTGTTGTGCTTGAGCTTGTGGCCACATGTTGTTGTGCCATTGCACTAAAATTTTGGCTCAAAATATTTAAACTGGCCGTTAGCTGGGTATAAGCGGCTGTATTGTTGGCAATGGTTCGCGACAAATTGTCATTTATGACTTGATTATGCTGGATAATCTGTATGAGGGTTTGGTGTTGGCGCAGTTGCTCATCCATGATGCGCTGATGGGTTGCCTGCATTTGAGAATTGTCTGCCCTCATCTGCTCCATTGTGTTTGCTATCCGCCCCACCTGCACGATGAGTCTGGCAGAGTTGCGGCTAACTTTAGGCAAATGATGGGGCAAACTAGACAGGTGTTGTGTTTGGGTGTTGAGACACGCAGAGTGGTGTGCCTGTTGTGCGGCCCAACTTGACCAAAACTCATGTGGAATTTGGCTTGTCCCTGGTGTTGAGGTCATTTGTTGAGTCTGTGAAGCTTGCGGTTGGACTGGATTGTCCTCAGTCATGTTTGCCTGTGTTTGGTCGATGGGCTGCAGGTGTAGAGTATACGTCTCCTGGCCATGGGACTGCTGGCCCTCGTCACTCATGATGGCCGGATCTGTATGGGGTGGGACACAGGAAATATTTTTTACATATGTAGCATTGGTCTTACAATATTTTTCATGCAACATGCATTACTTCATAATATACATTTAAAAGCTAAATGGTTAACTTCTTAAACTTTACTATGTTGGTTACCTCTTAGTGAATTGATGTGGCTAAAAACTGATACTACTAATTTGTGATTTTATGGAGACAATTGTATGTTTCACATTCTAAATTATTGTATACACTCCATGTACTCTTTTTTTATGTCTCAAAGTTAGTTTATCCAACATTCTGATGGTTCCTTTGGCACAACACCAAAAAATATAACCATGTTTGCCACATTAGAATCAGACATTGGGCATGTCAGTCAGTGGATTTAGTAAAGAAGTACACTAAGATTGTTGTCAAAAATTGACAACTTAACCAGGTTATTTAATGTCGGATTTGGCCTTATGTATTGATTTGGATTTTTAGGGTTTTTTTGGATAAAATTTTGATTAACATCTTTTGTGATGTTTTTAGTGTTGTCGAGCATTTTTTTGGTATTAAATTTGTGTTTCAGGACACTGTAATTTCACACATATCATCATAACAATACGCTAACAGCATCTGCTTGCAGTCGATTATTAAATCAAAGTTGATTACAATTTGTTTAATTTTTTTTTCAAGACTAACACTGGGGCAGATGTCAATACCTGGAGAAGGTATAAGTCATTTCTAAAGCAGTGATAGGTTCAAGGTGATCATGACACAAGGCAAGCATGTCCAAAATGTGGAGTCTAAAATTACTTAAAATTTTTGTACTGCTGCCTTTATCATCTTCGACCTAACAGTGTTTTGTCAGTTCCTTATGCCTTCACCTTGTTTTACCTAAATTAAAAAAAAACATTACAAACATTACTCACCAGACAACTGTGGGGAATGTGGATCTACACTTAGGGGGCTTTCCAAAAGTGCCAGTGGTGGCACCGCAGCCACTGCAGAGATGCGCCTTTGGGGGGGTGATGCAGGTGCAGGAGCAGCAGCAGCAGTAGGAGCCTGGACACGGGGCCTCTTGGGTGGCCTTGTAGCCACAGTAATGCTGGCCTGTGATTGTCGCCTTTGTGTGCGCGGAGCAGACGAAGAACCTGTGTGATAGTATTGACATTACATTTCTTGTGTTTTATGTTAATGGCTAAGATGTGGGTACAGAAATAACTTACCTGCATTACCACCATCATCAGCTCTAGGCAGGGTTGGCTGTGGCCTGGATGTGCTGCTTCTCTGGCGTACTGTACAAAGAAGAAGAATGGCGATATGAACATAATTAGACTACTTAAAACACATATGTCGTAGCTTTTCCAAAACACAATATTGCATGATTTTAAAATCTGTTTTTAAATTTTACACTAAAATTACAAACACAAATAGTTGGTTTTGTTAAATATATAATGAAAAAAAAACAACATACAAAAACATCACAAAACAAGGCCATTTTTTTTAGTTTCAAGAAAAAGCACAACAAAAAGAAACTGGAAAAAGAAAAACCAAAAAAAAACAAAAACAACATTATTAATAATTTGATTCTAATTAGTACAAAAACATAACTAACACACACAATACACCAAGCAACCACAACCTGTGTCTCTCAATATGTAGTGCAACTACACTTCCCAGCATGTCCACCAACACATTTGACATTCCCTAAGTTTAAAAATTAGAACAGGCATGATGGGACTTGTAGTTGGACAACAGATGGAAAAACACAGGGTGGATTGGCCTGCACTACATCACCAACCCATTTGTGGACCAACACACAGGAAACATTTTAAAACAAAAGTACAAAGCACAGATGTGAAAAATTAAAGATAACCAAAAAACTCACCATCCGCACTTGGGCGGTCCGAATCTTGGACATGAAGTGCAGAAACCACCTCTGGCGGAATCAGCGAACGTATTGGCTCCTCCCAATCTTTATAAGACGCTCGGAAGGGGTGTCCTCCCCCGGTTTGCCGAGCAGATTTTGCCTCCTTAGCCATCTTGGCCTTCACACGGCGTTTGATGTCATAGAAACGTTTCCTACAGGTGTCCTCGGTCCGCCTCACCACACCCTCACTGTTCACAGCAGCAATAACCTTCCCCCACAGGACACTCTTCCTGCGGGTCGACACCTTTGATGCATCTGAACCCACCAACTGGCGCTGATGCTTCATCAGCTCCCGCACCAGAGCCATGTTTTCTGCGTAACTAAACTTTACATTGCGGCCCGTCCTTGTAGTGGTGCGTGGCTGCGGAGCCACAACACCATCACTATCAGTATCACTAGAAAACGCAGCCGCAACCTCACCCTCCTCCTCACTAACCTCCTCCCTCTCACTCACCTCCTCCCTCTCACTCACCTCCTCCACCTCACTCACCTCCTCCCTCTCACTCACCTCCTCCACCACACTCACCTCTGACTGTGACATAATCTTAAGACAACACAAAAAACACAGATAAAAAAAAACAAATAACACACTCCTCCACTACCACTACACACCACACACACGCAAACAAACACTCACTCACTCACAAACAAGGACTATAGACGAAAAGAAAAGACAAAATACAAAAAACTAAACAGACTTTTAAATAACAGAACAACAAGTATGACAAAACAACTTACACACACAGTACAGCACTCACCAATCACAAAACTCCGCCTCCAAACCTCAACAAACTCCACAGAACTCTCCAACACCAACAACACCTTCCTCTCTCCTCTCCACTAGCTAAACCCACGAGGTGCGGTCGGTTTGGGGCGTATTTATAGTCAAGTACACAGACACTCCTCCACCACGAATACAACCAATCACGGACAAGTGACAAAAACGAAACTTAGGAAAAAAACGCGGCAGTAATGGAAAAACACTGCCGTAACAGACATGTGACGCAGTCGTAAAAAAACCCAATAAACACGGCCGCAAAACAACCAAATCGGCCGCATTATACACCAGAAAAACACGAATGACATCGACATCGGACAACACCAAAAATACGAATACGACAGCTTAGTAAATCCATCGTAATCAATTCAAAAAGTTGCAGTTTTACACTGTCGATGTCATTCGTGATTGAACTTTAACCATTTTTCAGAAAATACGAATGTTAGTAAATGTACCCCAATGTGTTTATTATAGAGATGTGCACTTGAAATTTTTCGGGTTTTGTGTTTTGGTTTTGGGTTCGGTTCCGCGGCCGTGTTTTGGGTTCGACCGCGTTTTGGCAATTCCTCACCGAATTTTTTTTGGCGGATTCGGGTGTGTTTTGGATTCGGGTGTTTTTTTCAAAAAACACTAAAAAAACAGCTTAAATCATAGAATTTGGGGGTCATTTTGATCCCAAAGTATTATTAACCTCAAAAACCATAATTTCCACTCATTTTCAGTCTATTCTGAATACCTCACACCTCACAATATTATTTTTAGTCCTAAAATTTGCACCGAGGTCGCTGGATGACTAAGCTAAGCGACCCTAGTGGCCGACACAAACACCTGGCCCATCTAGGAGTGGCACTGCAGTGTCACGCAGGATGTCCCTTCCAAAAAACACTCCCCAAACAGCACATGACGCAAAGAAAAAAAGAGGCGCAATGAGGTAGCTGTGTGAGTAAGCTAAGCGACCCTAGTGGCCGACACAAACACCTGGCCCATCTAGGAGTGGCACTGCAGTGTCACGCAGGATGTCCCTTCCAAAAAACACTCCCCAAACAGCACATGACGCAAAGAAGAAAAAAAGAGGCGCAATGAGGTAGCTGTGTGAGTAAGCTAAGCGACCCTAGTGGCCGACACAAACACCTGGCCCATCTAGGAGTGGCACTGCAGTGTCACGCAGGATGTCCCTTCCAAAAAACCCTCCCCAAACAGCACATGACGCAAAGAAAAAAAGAGGCGCAATGAGGTAGCTGTGTGAGTAAGATAAGCGACCCTAGTGGCCGACACAAACACCGGGCCCATCTAGGAGTGGCACTGCAGTGTCTCACGCAGGATGTCCCTTCCAAAAAACCCTCCCCAAACAGCACATGACGCAAAGAAAAAAAGAGGCGCAATGAGGTAGCTGTGTGAGTAAGATAAGCGACCCTAGTGGCCGACACAAACACCTGGCCCATCTAGGAGTGTCACTGCAGTGTCACGCAGGATGTCCCTTCCAAAAAACCCTCCCCAAACAGCACATGACGCAAAGAAAAAAAGAGGCGCAATGAGGTAGCTGTGTGAGTAAGCTAAGCGACCCTAGTGGCCGACACAAACACCGGGCCCATCTAGGAGTGGCACTGCAGTGTCACGCAGGATGGCCCTTCCAAAAAACCCTCCCCAAACAGCACATGACGCAAAGAAAAAAAGAGGCGCAATGAGGTAGCTGTGTGAGTAAGATAAGCGACCCTAGTGGCCGACACAAACACCTGGCCCATCTAGGAGTGGCACTGCAGTGTCACGCAGGATGTCCCTTCCAAAAAACCCTCCCCAAACAGCACATGACGCAAAGAAAAAAAGAGGCGCAATGAGGTAGCTGTGTGACTAAGCTTAGCGACCCTAGTGGCCGACACAAACACCGGGCCCATCTAGGAGTGGCACTGCAGTGTCACGCAGGATGGCCCTTCCAAAAAACACTCCCCAAACAGCACATGACGCAAAGAAGAAAAAAAGAGGCGCAATGAGGTAGCTGTGTGAGTAAGCTAAGCGACCCTAGTGGCCGACATAAACACCTGGCCCATCTAGGAGTGGCACTGCAGTGTCACGCAGGATGTCCCTTCCAAAAAACCCTCCCCAAACAGCACATGACGCAAAGAAAAAAAGAGGCGCAATGAGGTAGCTGTGTGAGTAAGATAAACGACCCTAGTGGCCGACACAAACACCGGGCCCATCTAGGAGTGGCACTGCAGTGTCTCACGCAGGATGTCCCTTCCAAAAAACCCTCCCCAAACAGCACATGACGCAAAGAAAAAAAGAGGCGCAATGAGGTAGCTGTGTGACTAAGCTTAGCGACCCTAGTGGCCGACACAAACACCGGGCCCATCTAGGAGTGTCACTGCAGTGTCACGCAGGATGGCCCTTACAAAAAACACTCCCCAAACAGCACATGACGCAAAGAAGAAAAAAAGAGGCGCAATGAGGTAGCTGTGTGACTAAGCTTAGCGACCCTAGTGGCCGACACAAACACCGGGCCCATCTAGGAGTGGCACTGCAGTGTCACGCAGGATGGCCCTTCCAAAAAACACTCCCCAAACAGCACATGACGCAAAGAAGAAAAAAAGAGGCGCAATGAGGTAGCTGTGTGAGTAAGCTAAGCGACCCTAGTGGCCGACACAAACACCTGGCCCATCTAGGAGTGGCACTGCAGTGTCACGCAGGATGTCCCTTCCAAAAAACCCTCCCCAAACAGCACATGACGCAAAGAAAAAAAGAGGCGCAATGAGGTAGCTGTGTGAGTAAGATAAGCGACCCTAGTGGCCGACACAAACACCGGGCCCATCTAGGAGTGGCACTGCAGTGTCTCACGCAGGATGTCCCTTCCAAAAAACCCTCCCCAAACAGCACATGACGCAAAGAAAAAAAGAGGCGCAATGAGGTAGCTGTGTGACTAAGCTTAGCGACCCTAGTGGCCGACACAAACACCGGGCCCATCTAGGAGTGTCACTGCAGTGTCACGCAGGATGGCCCTTCCAAAAAACACTCCCCAAACAGCACATGACGCAAAGAAGAAAAAAAGAGGCGCAATGAGGTAGCTGTGTGAGTAAGCTAAGCGACCCTAGTGGCCGACACAAACACCTGGCCCATCTTGGAGTGGCACTGCAGTGTGTCACGCAGGATGTCCCTTCCAAAAAACCCTCCCCAAACAGCACATGACGCAAAGAAAAAAAGAGGCGCAATGAGGTAGCTGTGTGACTAAGCTTAGCGACCCTAGTGGCCGACACAAACACCGGGCCCATCTAGGAGTGTCACTGCAGTGTCACGCAGGATGGCCCTTCCAAAAAACACTCCCCAAACAGCACATGACGCAAAGAAGAAAAAAAGAGGCGCAATGAGGTAGCTGTGTGACTAAGCTTAGCGACCCTAGTGGCCGACACAAACACCGGGCCCATCTAGGAGTGGCACTGCAGTGTCACGCAGGATGGCCCTTCCAAAAAACACTCCCCAAACAGCACATGACGCAAAGAAGAAAAAAAGAGGCGCAATGAGGTAGCTGTGTGAGTAAGCTAAGCGACCCTAGTGGCCGACACAAACACTGGGCCCATCTAGGAGTGTCACTGCAGTGTCATGCAGGATGGCCCTTCCAAAAAACACTCCCCAAACAGCACATGACGCAAAGAAGAAAAAAAGAGGCGCAATGAGGTAGCTGTGTGAGTAAGCTAAGCGACCCTAGTGGCCGACACAAACACCTGGCCCATCTAGGAGTGGCACTGCAGTGTGTCACGCAGGATGTCCCTTCCAAAAAACCCTCCCCAAACAGCACATGACGCAAAGAAAAAAAGAGGCGCAATGAGGTAGCTGTGTGACTAAGCTTAGCGACCCTAGTGGCCGACACAAACACCGGGCCCATCTAGGAGTGGCACTGCAGTGTCACGCAGGATGGCCCTTCCAAAAAACACTCCCCAAACAGCACATGACGCAAATAAAAATGAAAGAAAAAAGAGGTGCAAGATGGAATTGTCCTTGGGCCCTCCCACCCACCCTTATGTTGTATAAACAGGACATGCACACTTTAACCAACCCATCATTTCAGTGACAGGGTCTGCCACACGACTGTGACTGAAATGACGGGTTGGTTTGGACCCCCACCTAAAAAGAAGCAATTAATCTCTCCTTGCACAAACTGGCTCTACAGAGGCAAGATGTCCACCTCATCATCATCCTCCGATATATCACCGTGTACATCCCCCTCCTCACAGATTATCAATTCGTCCCCACTGGAATCCACCATCTCAGCTCCCTGTGTACTTTGTGGAGGCAATTGCTGCTGGTCAATGTCTCCACGGAGGAATTGATTATAATTCATTTTAATGAACATCATCTTCTCCACATTTTCTGGATGTAACCTCGTACGCCGATTGCTGACAAGGTGAGCGGCGGCACTAAACACTCTTTCGGAGTACACACTTGTGGGAGGGCAACTTAGGTAGAATAAAGCCAGTTTGTGCAAGGGCCTCCAAATTGCCTCTTTTTCCTGCCAGTATAAGTACGGACTGTGTGACGTGCCTACTTGGATGCGGTCACTCATATAATCCTCCACCATTCTTTCAATGGTGAGAGAATCATATGCAGTGACAGTAGACGACATGTCCGTAATCGTTGTCAGGTCCTTCAGTCCGGACCAGATGTCAGCATCAGCAGTCGCTCCAGACTGCCCTGCATCACCGCCAGCGGGTGGGCTCGGAATTCTGAGCCTTTTCCTCGCACCCCCAGTTGCGGGAGAATGTGAAGGAGGAGATGTTGACAGGTCGCGTTCCGCTTGACTTGACAATTTTCTCACCAGCAGGTCTTTGAACCCCAGCAGACTTGTGTCTGCCGGAAAGAGAGATCCAAGGTAGGCTTTAAATCTAGGATCGAGCATGGTGGCCAAAATGTAGTGCTCTGATTTCAACAGATTGACCACCCGTGAATCCTTGTTAAGCGAATTAAGGGCTCCATCCACAAGTCCCACATGCCTAGCGGAATCGCTCTGTGTTAGCTCCTCCTTCAATGTCTCCAGCTTCTTCTGCAAAAGCCTGATGAGGGGAATGACCTGACTCAGGCTGGCAGTGTCTGAACTGACTTCACGTGTGGCAAGTTCAAAGGGCATCAGAACCTTGCACAACGTTGAAATCATTCTCCACTGCGCTTGAGACAGGTGCATTCCACCTCCTATATCGTGCTGAATTGTATAAGCTTGAATGGCCTTTTGCTGCTCCTCCAACCTCTGAAGCATATAGAGGGTTGAATTCCACCTCGTTACCACTTCTTGCTTCAGATGATGGCAGGGCAGGTTCAGTTGTTTTTGGTGGTGCTCCAGTCTTCTGTACGTGGTGCCTGTACGCCGAAAGTGTCCCGCAATTCTTCTGGCCACCGACAGCATCTCTTGCACACCCCTGTCGTTTTTTAAAAAATTCTGCACCACCAAATTCAAGGTATGTGCAAAACATGGGACGTGCTGGAATTTGCCCATATTTAATGCACACACAATATTGCTGGCGTTGTCCGATGCCACAAATCCACAGGAGAGTCCAATTGGGGTAAGCCATTCCGCGATGATCTTCCTCAGTTGCCGTAAGAGGTTTTCAGCTGTGTGCGTATTCTGGAAAGCTGTGATACAAAGCGTAGCCTGCCTAGGAAAGAGTTGGCGTTTGCGAGATGCTGCTACTGGTGCCGCCGCTGCTGTTCTTGCGGCGGGAGTCCATACATCTACCCAGTGGGATGTCACAGTCATATAGTCCTGACCCTGCCCTGCTCCACTTGTCCACATGTCCGTGGTTAAGTGGACATTGGGTACAACTGCATTTTTTAGGACACTGGTGAGTCTTTTTCTGACGTCCGTGTACATTCTCGGTATCGCCTGCCTAGAGAAGTGGAACCTAGATGGTATTTGGTAACGGGGGCACACTGCCTCAATAAATTGTCTAGTTCCCTGTGAACTAACGGCGGATACCGGACGCACGTCTAACACCAACATAGTTGTCAAGGCCTCAGTTATCCGCTTTGCAGCAGGATGACTGCTGTGATATTTCATCTTCCTCGCAAAGGACTGTTGGACAGTCAATTGCTTACTGGAAGTAGTACAAGTGGTCTTCCGACTTCCCCTCTGGGATGACGATCGACTCCCAGCAGCAACAACAGCAGCGCCAGCAGCAGTAGGCATTACACTCAAGGATGCATCGGAGGAATCCCAGGCAGGAGAGGACTCGTCAGAATTGCCAGTGACATGGCCTGCAGGACTATTGGCATTCCTGGGTAAGGAGGAAATTGACACTGAGGGAGTTGGTGGGGTGGTTTGCGTGAGCTTGGTTACAAGAGGAAGGGATTTACTGGTCAGTGGACTGCTTCCGCTGTCACCCAAAGTTTTTGAACTTGTCACTGACTTATTATGAATGCGCTGCAGGTGACGTATAAGGGAGGATGTTCCGAGGTGGCTAACGTCCTTACCCCTACTTATTACAGCTTGACAAAGGCAACACACGGCTTGACACCTGTTGTCCGCATTTCTGTTGAAATACTTCCACACCGAAGAGCTGATTTTTTTGGTATTTTCACCAGGCATGTCAATGGCCATATTCCTCCCACGGACAACAGGTGTCTCCCCGGGTGCCTGACTTAAACAAACCACCTCACCATCAGAATCCTCCTGGTCAATTTCCTCCCCAGCGCCAGCAACACCCATATCCTCCTCATCCTGGTGTACTTCAACACTGACATCTTCAATCTGACTATCAGGAACTGGACTGCGGGTGCTCCTTCCAGCACTTGCAGGGGGCGTGCAAATGGTGGAAGGCGCATGCTCTTCACGTCCAGTGTTGGGAAGGTCAGGCATCGCAACCGACACAATTGGACTCTCCTTGTGGATTTGGGATTTCGAAGAACGCACAGTTCTTTGCGGTGCTTTTGCCAGCTTGAGTCTTTTCATTTTTCTAGCGAGAGGCTGAGTGCTTCCATCCTCATGTGAAGCTGAACCACTAGCCATGAACATAGGCCAGGGCCTCAGCCGTTCCTTGCCACTCCGTGTGGTAAATGGCATATTGGCAAGTTTACGCTTCTCCTCCGACAATTTTATTTTAGGTTTTGGAGTCCTTTTTTTACTGATATTTGGTGTTTTGGATTTTACATGCTCTGTACTATGACATTGGGCATCGGCCTTGGCAGACGACGTTGCTGGCATTTCATCGTCTCGGCCATGACTAGTGGCAGCAGCTTCAGCACGAGGTGGAAGTGGATCTTGATCTTTCCCTAATTTTGGAACCTCAACATTTTTGTTCTCCATATTTTAATAGGGACAACTAAAAGGCACCTCAGGTAAACAATGGAGATGGATGGATACTAGTATACTTATGGATGGACTGCCGAGTGCCGACACAGAGGTAGCTACAGCCGTGGACTACCGTACTGTGTCTGCTGCTAATATAGACTGGATGATAATGAGATGAAATCAATATATATGTATATATAATATCACTAGTACTGCAGCCGGACAGGTATATATTATATATTTATTATGTAATGACTGATGACGGACCTGCTGGACACTGTCAGCTCAGCAGCACCGCAGACTGCTACAGTAAGCTACTATAGTAGTATGTATAAAGAAGAAAGAAAAAAACAACAACCACGGGTAGGTGGTATACAATTATGGATGGACTGCCGAGTGCCGACACAGAGGTAGCTACAGCCGTGGACTAACGTACTGTGTCTGCTGCTAATATAGACTGGATGATAATGAGATGAAATCAATATATATGTATATATAATATCACTAGTACTGCAGCCGGACAGGTATATATTATATATTTATTATGTAATGACTGGTGACGGACCTGCTGGACACTGTCAGCTCAGCAGCACCGCAGACTGCTACAGTAAGCTACTATAGTAGTATGTATAAAGAAGAAAGAAAAAAACAACAACCACGGGTAGGTGGTATACAATTATGGATGGACTGCCGAGTGCCGACACAGAGGTAGCTACAGCCGTGGACTAACGTACTATGTCTGCTGCTAATATAGACTGGATGATAATGAAATGAAATCAATATATATGTATATATAATTAATATCACTAGTACTGCAGCCGGACAGGTATATATTATATATTTATTATGTAATGACTGATGACGGACCTGCTGGACACTGTCAGCTCAGCAGCACCGCAGACTGCTACAGTAAGCTACTATAGTAGTATGTATAAAGAAGAAAGAAAAAAACAACAACCATGGGTAGGTGGTATACAATTATGGATGGACTGCCGAGTGCCGACACAGAGGTAGCTACAGCCGTGGACTAACGTACTGTGTCTGCTGCTAATATAGACTGGATCAGGCCTGGCCAACCTGTGGCTCTCCAGCTGTTGTGAAACTACAAGTCCCAGAATGCCCTGCCACAGTTTTGCTACTAGGAAATGCTAAAACTGTGGCAGGGCATGCTGGGATGTGTAGTTTCACAACAGCTGGAGAGCCACAGGTTGGCCAGGCCTGGACTGGATGATAATAATGAGATGAAATCAATATATATGTATATATAATATCACTAGTACTGCAGCCGGACAGGTATATATTATATATTTATTATGTAATGACTGATGACGGACCTGCTGGACACTGTCAGCTCAGCAGCACCGCAGACTGCTACAGTAAGCTACTATAGTAGTATGTATAAAGAAGAAAGAAAAAAACAACAACCACGGGTAGGTGGTATACAATTATGGATGGACTGCCGAGTGCCGACACAGAGGTAGCTACAGCCGTGGACTAACGTACTGTGTCTGCTGCTAATATAGACTGGATGATAATGAGATGAAATCAATATATATGTATATATAATATCACTAGTACTGCAGCCGGACAGGTATATATTATATATTTATTATGTAATGACTGATGACGGACCTGCTGGACACTGTCAGCTCAGCAGCACCGCAGACTGCTACAGTAAGCTACTATAGTAGTATGTATAAAGAAGAAAGAAAAAAACAACAACCACGGGTAGGTGGTATACAATTATGGATGGACTGCCGAGTGCCGACACAGAGGTAGCTACAGCCGTGGACTAACGTACTGTGTCTGCTGCTAATATAGACTGGATCAGGCCTGGCCAACCTGTGGCTCTCCAGCTGTTGTGAAACTACAAGTCCCAGAATGCCCTGCCACAGTTTTGCTACTAGGAAATGCTAAAACTGTGGCAGGGCATGCTGGGATGTGTAGTTTCACAACAGCTGGAGAGCCACAGGTTGGCCAGGCCTGGACTGGATGATAATAATGAGATGAAATCAATATATATGTATATATAATATCACTAGTACTGCAGCCGGACAGGTATATATTATATATTTATTATGTAATGACTGATGACGGACCTGCTGGACACTGTCAGCTCAGCAGCACCGCAGACTGCTACAGTAAGCTACTATAGTAGTATGTATAAAGAAGAAAGAAAAAAAAAACACGGGTAGGTGCTAGGTGGTATACAATATTATATATATATTATATACAATTATATATATATATATATATATAATATATATTAAACTCATAAACTGGTGGTGATTTATTAAACTGGTGGTCAGGTCACTGGTCACACTATCAGCAACTTGCAAGTAGTACTCCTGAGTCCTAAGCAGACAATCACAATATATATTATACTGGTGGTCAGTGTGGTCACAAACAATGGCAGTGTGGCTGGCACTCTGGCAGCAAAAGTGTGCACTGTACGTTATATGTACTCCTGAGTCCTGAGTCCTGCTCTCAGACTCTAACTGCTCCCCTCTGTCAGTGTCTCCCCCACAAGTCAGATAATACAGTCACACCAGAGGCGTCACTAGGGTTGGTGTCACCCGGTGTGGTAACTCATGGTGTCACCCCCCCATGGACCTTCTCCCATATCACACCACACGCAATCCTTAGAAATGTTTTTGTACTAGTTTTACTTGTAAGTCATAATTCCTGTATATCACTGAATGCGATGGCAATAGTAGTGACATAGGACCCTATTTAGGTTGGTTTGCATATTCTGCTTAAAAGCAGAATCTGCAATCGTTTCTGTAGCATGCTGGGGTCTGTCCAGGATGCTAATTGGCATCCAGTGATGCGATTTCAATTATTTTGCGATCACATCGCTGAAGCAGATACGAAGGATGACCCCCTGCAGACGTAGCTAGGCTGCGTATGCAGGCAATGCACCGCCATTTTTCGGGTTGCAGTGGGTGCGTGTGATGTCACATAGCCGCCCCAAAAAAGCTCTGATCCCCTTTCCCAACCACACCCTGCTACGCCGGCCCCCAATGAAAGTGCAGTCCCTCAGGGATGCGACCGCACTTTGATTGCATGCTCACTGTCAGCGTGGCGCATTTTAGCAATTTTATTGCTAAAATTAAATGCAACCAGAATAATGTCCATAATTGAGTATGAGCCGAAATTCACATTATACAACACAGAATGAGCCGAAATTCACATCATAGAACACAGATTGATCCGAAATTCACATAATAGCACACTGAATGAGCCGAAATTCACATTATAGCACACTGAATGATCCGAAATTCATATTGTAGCACACTGAATGAGCCGAAATTCACATCATAGAACACAGAATGATCCAAAATTCACATTACAGCACACTGAATGATCCGAAATTCACATTGTAGCACTCTGAATGAGCCGAAATTCACATTGTAACACACTGAATGATCCGAAATTCACATTGTAGCACACTGAATGAGCCGAAATTCACATTATAGCACACTGAATGAGCCGAAATTCACATTGTAACACACTGAATGATCCGAAATTCACATTGTAGCACACTGAATGAACCGAAACTCACATTGTAGCACACTGAATGAGCCGAAATTCACATTATAGCACACTGAATGAGCCGAAACTCACATTGTTGCACACTGAATGAGCCGAAACTCACATTGTAGCACACTGAATGAGCCGAAATTCACATTGTAGCACACTGAATGATCCAAAATTCACATTATAGCACACTGAATGAGCCGACATTCACATTGTAGCACACTGAATGAGCCGAAACTCACATTGTAGCACACTGAATGAGCTGACATTCACATTGTAACACACTGAATGATCCGAAATTCACATTGTAGCACTCTGAATGAGCCGAAATTCACATTGTAACACACTGAATGATCCGAAATTCACATTGTAGCACACTGAATGAGCCGAAACTAACATTGTAGCACACTGACTGAGCCAAAATTCACATTAAAGCACACAGTATTATCCAAAATTCAGGGACAGGGAGAGTGACAGCAGGGACAGTGACAGAGGGACAGTGACAGAGGGACAGTGACAGCAGGGACAGTGACAGAGGGACAGTGACAGCGGTGACAGCAGGGACAGTGACAGAGGTATAGTGACAGCAGGGACAGTGACAGAGGTATACTGACAGCAGGGACAGTGACAGAGGTGCAGTGACAGAGGGACAGTGACAGCGGTGACAGCAGGGACAGTGACAGAGGTATAGTGACAGCAGGGACAGTGACAGAGGAATACTGACAGCAGGGACAGTGACAGAGGTGCAGTGACAGAGGGACAGTGACAGCGGTGACAGCAGGGACAGTGACAGAGGTATAGTGACAGCAGGGACCGTGACAGCAGGGACAGTGACAGAGGTATAGTGACAGCAGGGACAGTGACAGAGGTATAGTGACAGCAGGGACAGTGAGAGGTATAGGGACAGTGACAGAGGTATACTGACAGCAGGGACAGTGACAGAGGTGCAGTGACAGAGGGACAGTGACAGCGGTAACAGCAGGGACAGTGACAGAGGTATAGTGACAGCAGGGACCGTGACAGCAGGGACAGTGACAGAGGTATAGTGACAGCAGGGACAGTGACAGAGGTATAGTGACAGCAGGGACAGTGACAGAGGTATAGTGACAGCAGGGACAGTGAGAGGTATAGTGACAGCAGGGACAGTGACAGAGGTATACTGACAGCAGGGACAGTGACAGAGGTGCAGTGACAGAGGGACAGTGACAGCGGTGACAGCAGGGACAGTGACAGAGGTATAGTGACAGCAGGGACAGTGACAGAGGTATACTGACAGCAGGGACAGTGACAGAGGTGCAGTGACAGAGGGACAGTGACAGCGGTGACAGCAGGGACAGTGACAGAGGTATAGTGACAGCAGGGACCGTGACAGCAGGGACAGTGACAGAGGTATAGTGACAGCAGGGACAGTGACAGAGGTATAGTGACAGCGGGGACAGTGACAGAGGTATAGTGACAGCAGGGACAGTGAGAGGTATAGTGACAGCAGGGACAGTGAGAGGTATAGTGACAGCAGGGACAGTGACAGAGGTATACTGACAGCAGGGACAGTGACAGAGGTGCAGTGACAGAGGGACAGTGACAGCGGTGACAGCAGGGACAGTGACAGAGGTATAGTGACAGCAGGGACCGTGACAGCAGGGACAGTGAGAGGTATAGTGACAGCAGGGACAGTGACAGCAGGGACAGTGACTGAAGTATAGTGACAGAGGTACAGTGACAGCAGGGAAAGTGAGTGACAGCAGTGACAGGGACATAGGGAAGCAGGGTAAGTACCTGAGCAGCGGAGGGGGGTGTAGTAGGCGGCCCTAGGCAGCGGAGGAAGTGGGCTGCGGTGTGCAGAACGTGGCCGGCGGCAGTGAGGAGAATGGCAAGCTGCAAGCGGTGCCGGCGCGCAAGATGACGTCATGAGGAGTGACGTACAGCGACCGGCATCCTGGCTGAGGAGACTGTCAGGAACCGCCAGTACGGACCCGGCGGCGGCGGTATTCAGGCAGCGATTTGAGTCAGCAGGGGGATGCGATCATAACAAGAGGACGCCGCGGCACAGTTATGATCGTGCAACCCCCCCCCCTCCCCCCCCCCCCCCCCCCCCCCGAGCAGGTGCATGTGCGCCGCGGCTGGGTCCGTGCTTTCTGACACATTGTCAGTGTAATGGTAGGAATGCGACAGGTGTGAGGTGTGCGGCTCTTGTTTGCTGTCACCCCACTGAAGGGTGACACCCGGGTGCGGGCCGCACCCCCCGCACCCGCCTCATGACGCCACTGAGTCACACTATCTCTCTCTATCACTTCAGCAAGTACTAGTAGTAGTAGTACTCCTCCTAATGCTCCCCAAATTACTACTGTGTCTCTCTCTGTCTCACTCTCTTCTCGAATCTCTATAAACGGAGAGGACGCCAGACACGTCCTCTCCCTATGAATCTCAATGCACGTGTGAAAAATGGCGGCGACGCGCGGCTCCTTATATAGAATCCGAGTATCGCGATAGAATCCGAGCCTCGCGAAAATCCGACAGCGTGATGATGACGTTCGGGCGCGCTCGGGTTAACCGAGCAAGGCGGGAAGATCCGAGTCGCTCGGACCCGTGTAAAAAAACATGAAGTTCGGGCGGGTTCGGATTCCAAGGAACCGAACCCGCTCATCTCTAGTGTTTAAGCTAGTGATGTGCACCGGAAATTTTTCGCGTTTTGTGTTTTGGTTTTGGGTTCGGTTCCGCGGCCGTGTTTTGGATTCGGACGCGTTTTGGCAAAACCTCACCGAAAATTTTTTGTCGGATTCGGGTGTGTTTTGGATTCGGGTGTTTTTTTCAAAAAACCCTAAAAAACAGCTTAAATCATAGAATTTGGGCGTCATTTTGATCCCATAGTATTATTAACCTCAATAACCATAATTTCCACTCATTTCCAGTCTATTCTGAACACCTCACAATATTATTTTTAGTCCTAAAATTTGCACCGAGGTCGCTGGATGGCTAAGCTAAGCGACACAAGTGGCCGACACAAACACCTGGCCCATCTAGGAGTGGCACTGCAGTGTCAGGCAGGATGGCCCTTCAAAAAAATAGTCCCCAAACAGCACATGATGCACAGAAAAAAAGAGGCGCACCAAGGTGGCTGTGTGACTAAGCTAAGCGACACAAGTGGTCGACACAAACACCTGGCCCATCTAGGAGTGGCACTGCAGTGTCAATCAAGACAGGATGGCACTTCCAACAAATTGTCCCCAAATAGCACATGATGTAAAGAAAAAAAGAGGCGCACCAAGGTGGCTGTGTGACTAAGCTAAGCGACACAAGTGGCCGACACAAACACCTGGCCCATCTAGGAGTGGCACTGCAGTGTCAATCAAGACAGGATGGCCCTTCCAAAAAACTGTCCCCAAACAGCACATGATGCAAAGAAAAAAAGAGGCACACCAAGGTGGCTGTGTGACAAAGCTAAGCAACACAAGTGGCCGACACAAACACCTGGCCCATCTAGGAGTGGCACTGCAGTGTCAATCAAGACAGGATGGCCCTTCCAAAAAATTGTCCCCAAACAGCACATGATGCAAAGAAAAAAAGAGGCGCACCAAGGTGGCTGTGTGACTAAGCTAAGCGACACAAGTGGCCGACACAAACACCTGGCCCATCTAGGAGTGGCACTGCAGTGTCAATCAAGACAGGATGGCACTTCCAAAAAATTGTCCCCAAACAGCACATGATGCAGAGAAAAAAAGAGGCGCACCAAGGTGGCAGTGTGACTATAAGCTAAGCGACACAAGTGGCCGACACAAACACCTGGCCCATCTAGGAGTGGCACTGCAGTATCAATCAAGACAGGATGGCACTTCCAAAAAATTGTCCCCAAACAGCACATGATGCAAAGAAAAAAAGAGGCGCACCAAGGTGGCTGTGTGACTAAGCTAAGCGACACAAGTGGCCGACACAAACACCTGGCCCATCTAGGAGTGGCACTGCAGTGTCAGGCAGGATGGCCCTTCCAAAAAATTGTCTCCAAACAGCACATGATGCAAAGAAAAATGAAAGAAAAAAGAGGTGCAAGATGGAATTGTCCTTGGGCCCTCCCACCCACCCTTATGTTGTATAAACAGGACATGCACACTTTAACGAACCCATCATTTCAGCGACAGGGTCTGCCACACGACTGTGACTGAAATGACTGGTTGGTTTGTGCCCCCACCAAAAAAGAAGCAATCAATCTCTCCTTGCACAAACTGGCTCTACAGAGGCAAGATGTCCACCTCATCATCATCCTCCGATTCCTCACCCCTTTCACTGTGTATATCCCCCTCCTCACAGATTATTAATTCGTCCCCACTGGAATCCACCATCTCAGGTCCCCGTGTACTTTCTGGAGGCAATTGCTGCTGGTGAATGTCTCCACGGAGGAATTGATTATAATTCATTTTGATGAACATCATCTTCTCCACATTTTCTGGAAGTAACCTCGTACGCCGATTGCTGACAAGGTGAGCGGCTGCACTAAACACTCTTTCGGAGTACACACTGGAGGGAGGGCAACTTAGGTAGAATAAAGCCAGTTTGTGCAAGGGCCTCCAAATTGCCTCTTTTTCCTGCCAGTATACGTACGGACTGTCTGACGTGCCTACTTGGATGCGGTCACTCATATAATCCTCCACCATTCTTTCCATGGTGAGAGAATCATATGCAGTGACAGTAGACGACATGTTAGTAATCATTGGCAGGTCCTTCAGTCCGGACCAGATGTCAGCACTCGCTCCAGACTGCCCTGCATCACCGCCAGCGGGTGGGCTAGGAATTCTTAGCCTTTTCCTCGCACCCCCAGTTGCGGGAGAATGTGAAGGAGGAGATGTTGACGGGTCACGTTCCGCTTGACTTGACAATTTTCTCACCAGCAGGTCTTTGAACCTCTGCAGACTTGTGTCTGACGGAAAGAGAGATACAACGTAGGTTTTAAATCTAGGATCGAGCACGGTGGCCAAAATGTAGTGCTCTGATTTCAACAGATTGACCACCTGTGAATCCTTGTTAAGCGAATTAAGGGCTCCATCCACAAGTCCCACATGCCTAGCGGAATCGCTCTGTTTTAGCTCCTCCTTCAATGTCTCCAGCTTCTTCTGCAAAAGCCTGATGAGGGGAATGACCTGACTCAGGCTGGCAGTGTCTGAACTGACTTCACGTGTGGCAAGTTCAAAGGGTTGCAGAACCTTGCACAACGTTGAAATCATTCTCCACTGCGCTTGAGTCAGGTGCATTCCCCCTCCTTTGCCTATATCGTTGGCAGATGTATAGGCTTGAATGGCCTTTTGCTGCTCCTCCATCCTCTGAAGCATATAGAGGGTTGAATTCCACCTCGTTACCACCTCTTGCTTCAGATGATGGCAGGGCAGGTTCAGGAATGTTTGGTGGTGCTCCAGTCTTCTGTACGCGGTGCCTGAATGCCGAAAGTGGCCCGCAATTCTTCGGGCCACCGACAGCATCTCTTGCACGCCCCTGTCGTTTTTTAAATAATTCTGCACCACCAAATTCAATGTATGTGCAAAACATGGGACGTGCTGGAATTTGCCCAGATGTAATGCACGCACAATATTGCTGGCGTTGTCCGATGTCACAAATCCCCAGGAGAGTCCAATTGGGGTAAGCCATTCTGCGATGATCTTCCTCAGTTGCCGTAAGAGGTTGTCAGCTGTGTGCCTATTCTGGAAAGCGGTGATACAAAGCGTAGCCTGCCTAGGAACGAGTTGGCGTTTGCGAGATGCTGCTACTGGTGCCGCCGCTGCTGTTCTTGCTGCGGGAGGCAATACATCTACCCAGTGGGCTGTCACAGTTATATAGTCCTGAGTCTGCCCTGCTCCACTTGTCCACATGTCCGTGGTTAAGTGGACATTGGGTACAACTGCATTTTTTAGGACTCTGGTGAGTCTTTTTCTGAGGTCTGTGTACATTTTCGGTATCGCCTGTCTAGAGAAATGGAACCTAGATGGTATTTGGTACCGGAGACACAGTACCTCAATCAAGTCTATAGTTGCCTCTGAATTAACGATGGATACCGGAACCACGTTTCTCAACGCCCAGGCTGCCAAGGCCTGAGTTATCTGCTTTGCAGCAGGATGACTGTTGTGATATTTCATCTTGCTCGCAAAGGACTGTTGGACAGTCAATTGCTTACTGGAAGTAGTACAAGTGGTCTTCCGACTTCCCCTCTTGGATGACGATCGACTCCCAGCAGCAGCAACAGCAGCACCAGCAGCAGTAGGCGTTACACTCAAGGATGCATCGGAGGAATCCCAGGCAGGAGAGGACTCGTCAGACTTGCCAGTGACATGGCCTGCAGGACTATTGACTTTCCTGGGTAAGGAGGAAATTGACACTGAGGGAGTTGGTGGTGTGGTTTGCAGGAGCTTGGTTACAAGAGGAAGGGATTTAGTGGTCAGTGGACTGCTTCCGCTGTCACCCAAACTTTTTGAACATGTCACTGACTTATGATGAATGCGCTGCAGGTGATGTATAAGGGAGAATGTTCCGAGGTGGTTAACGTCCTTATCCCTACTTATCACAGCTTGACAAAGGCAACACACGGCTTGACACCTGTTGTCCGCATTTGTGTTGAAATAATTCCACACCGAAGAGCTGATTTTTTTTGTATTTTGACCAGGCATGTCAATGGCCATATTCCTCCCACGGACAACAGGTGTCTCCCCGGGTGCCTGACTTAAACAAACCACCTCACCATGAGAATCCTCCTTGTCAATTTCCTCCCCAGCGCCAGCAACACCCATATCCTCATCCTGGTGTACTTCAACAGTGACATCTTCAATTTGACTAGCAGGAACTGGACTGCGGGTGCTCCTTCCAGCACTTGCAGGGGGCGTGCAAATGGTGGAAGGCGCAAGCTCTTCCCGTCCAGTGTTGGGAAGGTCAGGCATCGCAACCGACACAATTGGACTCTCCTTGGGGATTTGTGATTTTGAAGAACGCACAGTTCTTTGCTGTGCTTTTGCCAGCTTAAGTCTTTTCTTTTTTCTAGCGAGAGGATGAGTGCTTCCATCCTCATGTGAAGCTGAACCACTAGCCATGAACATAGGCCAGGGTCTCAGCCGTTCCTTGCCACTCCGTGTCGTAAATGGCATATTGGCAAGTTTACGCTTCTCCTCAGACGCTTTTAATTTTGATTTTTGGGTCATTTTACTGAACTTTTGTGTTTTGGATTTGACATGCTCTCTACTATGACATTGGGCATCGGCCTTGGCAGACGACGTTGATGGCATTTCATCGTCTCGGCCATGACTAGTGGCAGCAGCTTCAGCACGAGGTGGAAGTGGATCTTGATCTTTCCCTTTAACCTCCACAATTTGGTTCTCCATTTTTTAATGTGTGGAATTCTATGCCAGTATCAATAGCAATGGCCTACTACTATATTTACTGCGCAAAACTAAAATGCACCACAGGTATAGAATGTAGATGGATAGTATACTTAATGGATGACGAGTGACGACACAGAGGTAGGTACAGCAGTGGCCTACCGTACTGCTATAAGTATATATATAGTAAACTGGTGGACACTGTCAGCAAACTGCAAAACTGTCTAAAATGCACCACAGGTATAGAATGTAGATGGATAGTATACTTAATGGATGACGAGTGACGACACAGAGGTAGGTACAGCAGTGGCCTACCGTACTGCTATAAGTATATATATAGTATACTGGTGGACACTGTCAGCAAACTGCAAAACTGTCTAAAATGCAACACAGGTATAGAATGTAGATGGATAGTATACTTAATGGATGACGAGTGACGACACAGAGGTAGGTACAGCAGTGGCCTACCGTACTGCTATAAGTATATATATAGTATACTGGTAGACACTGTCAGCAAACTGCAAAACTGTCTAAAATGCACCACAGGTATAGAATGTAGATGGATAGTATACTTAATGGATGACGAGTGACGACACAGAGGTAGGTACAGCAGTGGCCTACCGTACTGCTATAAGTATATATATAATAAACTGGTGGACACTGTCAGCAAACTGCAAAACTGTCTAAAATGCACCGCAGGTATAGAATGTAGATGGATAGTATACTTAATGGATGACGAGTGACGACACAGAGGTAGGTACAGCAGTGGCCTACCGTACTGCTATAAGTATATATATAATAAACTGGTGGACACTGTCAGCAAACTGCAAAACTGTCTAAAATGCAACACAGGTATAGAATGTAGATGGATAGTATACTTAATGGATGACGAGTGACGACACAGAGGTAGGTACAGCAGTGGCCTACCGTACTGCTATAAGTATATATATAGTAAACTGGTGGACACTGTCAGCAAACTGCAAAACTGTCTAAAATGCACCACAGGTATAGAATGTAGATGGATAGTATACTTAATGGATGACGAGTGACGACACAGAGGTAGGTACAGCAGTGGCCTACCGTACTGCTATAAGTATATATATAATAAACTGGTGGACACTGTCAGCAAACTGCAAAACTGTCTAAAATGCACCACAGGTATAGAATGTAGATGGATAGTATACTTAATGGATGACGAGTGACGACACAGAGGTAGGTTCAGCAGTGGCCTACCATACTGCTATAAGTATATATATAATAAACTGGTGGACACTGTCAGCAAACTGCAAAACTGTCTAAAATGCACCACAGGTATAGAATGTAGATGGATAGTATACTTAATGGATGACGAGTGACGACACAGAGGTAGGTACAGCAGTGGCCTACCGTACTGCTATAAGTATATATATATAGTAAACTGGTGGACACTGTCAGCAAACTGCAAAACTGTCTAAAATGCACCACAGGTATAGAATGTAGATGGATAGTATACTTAATGGATGACGAGTGATGACACAGAGGTAGGTACAGCAGTGGCCTACCGTACTGCTATAAGTATATATATAATAAACTGGTGGACACTGTCAGCAAACTGCAAAACTGTCTAAAATGCACCGCAGGTATAGAATGTAGATGGATAGTATACTTAATGGATGACGAGTGACGACACAGAGGTAGGTACAGCAGTGGCCTACCGTACTGCTATAAGTATATATATAATAAACTGGTGGACACTGTCAGCAAACTGCAAAACTGTCTAAAATGCAACACATGTATAGAATGTAGATGGATAGTATACTTAATGGATGACGAGTGACGACACAGAGGTAGGTACAGCAGTGGCCTACCGTACTGCTATAAGTATATATATAATAAACTGGTGGACACTGTCAGCAAACTGCAAAACTGTCTAAAATGCACCGCAGGTATAGAATGTAGATGGATAGTATACTTAATGGATGACGAGTGACGACACAGAGGTAGGTACAGCAGTGGCCTACCGTACTGCTATAAGTATATATATAATAAACTGGTGGACACTGTCAGCAAACTGCAAAACTGTCTAAAATGCAACACATGTATAGAATGTAGATGGATAGTATACTTAATGGATGACGAGTGACGACACAGAGGTAGGTACAGCAGTGGCCTACCGTACTGCTATAAGTATATATATAGTAAACTGGTGGACACTGTCAGCAAACTGCAAAACTGTCTAAAATGCACCACAGGTATAGAATGTAGATGGATAGTATACTTAATGGATGACGAGTGACGACACAGAGGTAGGTACAGCAGTGGCCTACCGTACTGCTATAAGTATATATATAGTATACTGGTGGACACTGTCAGCAAACTGCAAAACTGTCTAAAATGCACCACAGGTATAGAATGTAGATGGATAGTATACTTAATGGATGACGAGTGACGACACAGAGGTAGGTACAGCAGTGGCCTACCGTACTGCTATAAGTATATATATATAATAAACTGGTGGACACTGTCAGCAAACTGCAAAACTGTCTAAAATGCACCACAGGTATAGAATGTAGATGGATAGTATACTTAATGGATGACGAGTGACGACACAGAGGTAGGTACAGCAGTGACCTACCATACTGCTATAAGTATATATATAATAAACTGGTGGACACTGTCAGCAAACTGCAAAACTGTCTAAAATGCACCACAGGTATAGAATGTAGATGGATAGTATACTTAATGGATGACGAGTGACGACACAGAGGTAGGTACAGCAGTGGCCTACCGTACTGCTATAAGTATATATATATAGTAAACTGGTGGACACTGTCAGCAAACTGCAAAACTGTCTAAAATGCACCACAGGTATAGAATGTAGATGGATAGTATACTTAATGGATGACGAGTGATGACACAGAGGTAGGTACAGCAGTGGCCTACCGTACTGCTATAAGTATATATATATAGTATACTGGTGGACACTGTCAGCAAACTGCAAAACTGTCTAAAATGCACCACAGGTATAGAATGTAGATGGATAGTATACTTAATGGATGACGAGTGACGACACAGAGGTAGGTACAGCAGTGGCCTACCGTACTGCTATAAGTATATATATATAGTATACTGGTGGACACTGTCAGCAAACTGCAAAACTGTCTAAAATGAACCACAGGTATAGAATTTAGATGGATAGTATACTTAATGGATGACGAGTGACGACACAGAGGTAGGTACAGCAGTGGCCTACCGTACTGCTATATATAGTATACTGGTGGACACTGTCAGCAAACTGCAAAACTAAAATGCACCACAGGTATAGAATGTAGATGGATAGTATACTTAATGAATGACGACACAGAGGTAGGTACAGCAGTGCACTCTGCACTGTACTCCTCCTATATAATATTAATTATACTCGTGGTCCCCAGTCCCCACAATAAAGCAGCACACTGAGCACAGATATGGAGTGTTTTTCTTCAGGCAGACAACGTATACTGGTGGTCACTGTCAGCAAAACTCTGCACTGTACTCCTGCTATAGCTGCTCCCCAGTCCCCACAATTAAGCAGTGTGAGCACTCAGCACAGATATATTATGCAGCACACTGAGCACAGATATGGTATGGAGCGTTTTTTTCAGGCAGAGAACGGATAAAAACTGGTGGTCACTTATCAGCAAAACTCTGCACTGTACTCCTCCTAACAGCTGCTCCCCAATCCTCCCCACAATTAAGCAAAAGCAATAAACCAATCAACTTTTAGTTCTACAATAAACGGAGAGGACGCCAGCCACGTCCTCTCCCTATCACCTCCAATGCACGAGTGAGAAAATGGCGGCGACGCGCGGCTGCTTATATAGAATCCGAATCTTGCAAGAATCCGACAGCGGGATGATGATGTTCGGGCGCGCTCGGGTTAGCCGAGCAAGGCGGGAAGGTTCTAACCTGCCTCGGACCCGTGTACAAGGTGAAGTTCGGGGGGGGTTCGGTTTCAGAGAAACCGAACCCGCTCATCACTAGTTTAAGCAGCTCTACCATGTGGCGTAACATATATAAGTAGCTCTTCTGTGGTGTAACATGTATAAGTGGCTCTACTGTGGTGTAATGTGTATAATCAGCTGTACTCTTTAGCGTAACGTATATAAGCGTTTCTAATGTGTATAAGCAGCTCTAGTGTATGGTGCAATGTAAGTAACAGTCACTACTGTGCGGTGTAATGTGAATTGGTACTATTTTGTATCCATGCCCCAATATGTTAGTTGACTGTTCATATTTTATACATAGGGGCACCCAAAGGAAACTTTCGCAATGAGCTCTACAAGGTCTAGAACTGAACCTGTCACCAATTTAAATATTGTTTCTTTTCAAATGTAACATGCCAGCACATGTTGGCCAGGCCCCCAATTCAGTACAGGGGAGAGGAGTGCCAAAACATACCCTTGCTCCAGTCACCATGGCACCTAGCTACACCTCTGGCCGAGGGTCACATTTATGTAGGTCCCTTCGGCCGTGGCATTAGCCCCCAAATAGTCACCCCTGGCCAGGGTTCCCTGGGGGAGTGGGGATCCCTATAATAAAGGGCCCCCCCCCCTCCAGGCACCCAAGTGTCAGCGATGAAGCCCGACGCTGTCCTCGCCATCCGTGGGCCATGAAATGTGTAAAAAAAAAAATATTGTTTTTTGTTGTGGAACTACATGTCCCAGCAAGCCTCCCCACATTCTGGTACTTGGAAAACCACAAGTACCAGCATGCGGCACATTAAAGGGCCTGTTACCTGTAGTTCCACAACAACAAAAATATTCTAATAAACACACACACCGTGATAGTATAATTTTATTAAAACACACTTACACACTCACACATAATTACCTACATCCCACGCCGCCGTTCACGTCCACTTATCCAGTAGAATCCACTGGTAGATCTCACTGATCCGTGCATGATTCTCCAAACACGCCAGCCAAAAGCAGGTCTATTTGAAAGTTCTATTTCTGTACGAATTCCATGCTTTTGTGGCAGTGTTTGGCTATTGTCGGCAGTGATAGAGAATACGAATTCGTAGTACATTTCCGTGTTGTATGAGGTGTATGTGAACAAACAACCGTGTTTGACCGATGGTCTATTGCAGGCATTCCCAACCGCGGTCCTCAAGGCACACCAACAGTGCATGTTTTAGTGATATCCAGGCTTCAGCAGATGGTTAAATCAAAATAACTGAGGTACTAATTAAGTCACCTGTGTTCAAGCCTGGATATCACTAAAACCAGGACTGTTAGTGTGCCTTGAGGACCGAGGTTGGGAATGCCTGGTCTATTGATTTGTGTTTGTGTGGACAGCAGTGTATCTCAATACAAATTGCCCCAACACTGCAGAGATTTGTGTTTAGTACATTTCCGAGTTGCATTTTAGGCTGAAAATGCAATCTTGAATCAAATAAGGACCTTAGTAAATTTTCACCGCTAAATGACACCATTCGCCCATATGCCTCATCGAGGCAGTCTAGCACCTTTTAGAATCATTAGACACACCCCTGAAGATGTGACCATGTTTAATGCCACATGATTATACCAGTAATGATACAGTTACAGTACAACTCCTTTTCACACGTGTGTGACTGTACCACCATTTAGAATTGTTAATAGTTGGGAAGTATAGTAACACTATCAATGAACGTGGCGATTCTCAGTTGCATACAAGTCAGCTGCAATTGCACTTGCTGATTTTGAGACGGACGCTGCAATTTCTGTGTTTGGGTCTTTTGCCGGTCTTTCTTTTGCGCCAAAATGCAAATACTGCTACCAGCCCTTCCTGGGTGTACACGCGTGCATCTGTATGCGTAAGGACTGAGATGCCAACTCCATTCTAGGTGCAGATTCTCCGTCAGAATATGGCCTCCAAAGTGACCAACTATGCATCTGATTTCGCTACCACTTCAGCGTGCATCTGCATCACCACCTCCCTGTTACCGCCCAGGAACGCCTAGTACAGTTTCATGCCATTTCCCAGACCGTACGTCATAACCGCAAACTGCGGCTTTGTGCGCATGGACTCTGCACCATGCGCAGTACAACTTTGATGCATGCGCAGTAGAAAATAATTGCTGAACTACGTCCGACGTAGTCCAAAACTGGGCCATAAATGTGGATATTCACCTACGCCGACTTACGGGAGCTTGTGGGGTGTAATTCTCCCAGACATTCGCCAGCTGTGCCTTTCCTGTAAATAAATTCTGATCTTCCCAACTCCATTGTTTTTCTCTCCTAACTTAATAACACTGGCAGTGAGTCAGATTCTGACTGGTCAGCCACTAAGAGGGCATGTGTCTGTGTTATCATGCCAATGCTGTTGGCACATCAATACATGGACCTACTGTTATTCAATCAGGATGTGAGCCACTTTGTCTGGAGGGGTAGAGTGACTGTGCCCAATAGCTGGCAGCACAGACAGTGCCATGTGATAAATAGAGTGCAGCCCCTGCAGTGCCACCCTCAGTCCCCCCACTCTCCAGAAGCAGCAGCAGCAGCAGCAGGCACAGGCAGGCAGGCAGGCAGAGCTTGTGTGGTGGTTGGGCCAGGAGGAGCTGCTGGGGAGGGGCGTGATGTGATGCAGCAGAAGCAGATGACACTGACAGCGGCACTAGCAGCAGCAGCAGCAGCAGCGAGTCACACACAGCAGCGCCGCTGCACCAGGGGCACTGCCACCACCAGCACCCAGCCTGCTGCCCCCGGGGCTCTCACCATGCTGGGCTCAGTGTCCGGCCGTGCCCCCTTCCTCTGCTAGCTGCTGGCAGTATGGATGCTGCTCTTGTGACGACCTCTGCTGAATGCATCAGCCCATTGCGGATGCTGGGCATGCTGAGTAATCCTGCTGTCAATGGGCGAGGACGTGGACACGCGAAAAATTAACCACAGCTTCCTCCGGGACCACAACTATGTAACTGAAGGTACCCCCCCCCCAATTCCTACTACCCCCCTCTGTGTGCCCCATGCCCATGTATTGTGCTTCCTCTGTGCCTATGTGTTTCAAAGTAACCCCCAATACCTGTCACTTCTCTGTGTGCCCCATCCGTGCCCATGTATTGTGCTGCATCTGTGCCTGTGTGTGTGAAGGTACCCACCCCATCACAATTCCTATTACCCCCCCCCACCCCCCTTCATGTATTCTGCTGCCGCTTCTGTGTCTGTAAATGAAGATATCCCCCACCCCAATTCTTTGTACACCCCCCCCCCCCCCCCTCTCTGCCACCCTGTGTGTCCCATGCCCATGTATTGTGCTGCATCTGTGTCTGTATCATGTGTGTAGGCTGCAGGAATTACATGCTTGGGGAGATGTGTTGCATGCCACAGGGGGGTGGATATAGTGCAGACAGGCTTCTGTGCAGTGCTTCAAGGGTTAACTACTGCAGAGAGGGAACATGCTGAGGGAGATGGAAAGCGGATCAGGTTGTGCTGTGATATGTTTCATTTTGCAAAAAATTGTGTCACATGCAATCAGCAGTGATCTTCTAAGTGCAATATACAGTCATTGTTTCTATAACGGCGCTTTATATAACTCCATGGAGGGATACCTACAGTATATATGCCCACTGGAGAGTTACTTTATTTTGCATATACAGGACATGCAATGTATGTTTGTTATGTATTTTAGGACTTTTTTATTGTTTAGTGTATAGCAAAGTTGTCTATGGGAAAATGAATTCAGCAAGTCATTGTTCTGTATTAAATAATAATGCAAAGAGAAGATGACAGATACACTGGCGCATTTCCATCAGTAATTTAGTAGGCTCATCTGTTCAGGTTTGCCGGAGACCAGGCAACACTGCTGCAATGAGGATGTAAATTGTATATCCACCGGTTCCTGGCTCCCATCTACCACAAGATAGAAGTCCCCAGAGTGCAATTTAAATGCTGAAGGGCAACATCAGTCTGGACTTGCAAGATTTCAGTATTGGAGGATGTTCCTGTGTGGGCAGATCCTCAGATATATATAAAGTACATGGTAGATTTATAGTAGGGTTACTGTCACTACAAGAACATTAATAGTGTCATGTAAGATGATTTGTACTGAAGCGTTTTACAGGAGCAACTACAGTATAGATATGCCTAGGAACAGGAAAGTCTCCAGATATAAATCCGTTCCGCATTCTATTTATACATGTTACAGAAACGTAGTCTTCCCTGCTCCAATAAAACATTTAAATAAACATATAAACTATCATAGATTATACTGTATATATATATATATATATATATACATACACATACACACACACACACACACACACACACACACACACACACACACACATATATATACACACACACATACACACACACACACACACACACACACACACACACACACACACATATATATATAATTCTGCTGTCTCTACGAAGCACTGTGTTATAAAACCGCTGTGATCTGACCAGACTCCATCTGTGGACTGTTGTTTTCAAGTGATACTGTAGGTGGAAAAATGTAGGTGGCGATGAGATAAGACAAGTTGAAAAGCAATAGCGATAAAGCAATACAGCACGCAACATTGCATTTAGTTGAACTTATTTATTGGTAAATATATATATATATATATATATATATATATGTGTGTGTGTTGGTTATGTTCAGGAATTCATTTCAAAATTAAAAAAAGCCCAAAGCATGTTTTCACGATTGGTTCTGTTTTCACTCATCTGATTATTTATTTTTCTTTTTTCACCTGTGGTGACGCCGGGATGCTAATCCGGTTGTAACTCTGGTGTTCACATTTATTGGATCTTTGTGAAAATGTTTCTAGCTTCCAGTATGCAGTACACCCGAATATTAACACTGACACACATCATCTAGCAAAGCAAAACTAATCTCTTTGGTGTAATATTTAATATGCACAAGAAAAAAGATGTGTCCTCATACACCGAGCGTCTATACGTGCGAGACACTGCAAGAGGAGTAGCGCACAGATTTGTGTTACATTTTGCATCTTACACAATTTGTAGAATCAGAGAAAAACTGCTCACAGTGTTCTAGAGACACAAAGCTGAGACATTAAGCGCGCAGGAATTGGTCTTACACGTGTGCAAAGTTGCAGATTAAGCACAAAGGAACTTGGCATGGGTAATGTGCGGCCACCCGCTTCATAGCCCTGTGCACAAATTCAGACTCCGTCGCTCACAGATGTACAAGTGTCGCACAATTGATCAGTGTAATCCAACAATGTGGTTTTATGGCTCCACACTTCAGTTGTTTTATTGGGATGCAATTAATTAACCAGATGTTGGGATCCCGGCTGTCAGGCTACCGACGCTGGAATCCCAGCAGCCGGCTATTCCCACTTGCGCTAAGAGTCCGCAAGGGGACTCTTAGTGCTCGCCCCACTGCCAGCATTCTGGCGGGTGGGATGCTGCTGTTGAGATTTTGACAGCCGGCATCCCGCGCGCCGGTAATCCATACCGAACCCGTTTTATTTATGTGAATAAGAAGCACGTTTTGAGCAAGAAAGTTGCCTGGAACCCAGCATGCTGATCGGGGCTGTCTGACACAACTGAAGCCACAGTGTAAAAGGACATTAATGAAGTCCGAGTTGGCAAGAAGTGCAGTTTCCCAGCGCAGTCCTTTTCTTAAAGTGGCAGTCATGTACAAGGCAAAACCATGCCTTGTAAATGATTGCCGCTTTAAAAAAAAAACATTTCAGTTTGGGCGGGACCCCGCTGCTCTGGCCAACTCTTCTGTACACAGCATGCTAATACTAAACTTTAATGCTATACAAAGTTGCTACAACAAATTTCTGTATTCTCTGACTGACCTCAGAGGAAAGATCAGAAATGTTAGTTAATAGAAAATATTGGGTCATTCATAATGAAGCCTGAATCCTGGCCGTGACAGGGCTGGCCAGATCCCTGCAACCACTGTGCCAATGCACCTGAAGATGTTGGCGCTTGACTTTTTGGAGCAATTTGTATAGTTGTCTATGAAGTAATATCTCAGTGGTTCTTTAAGGCTGTGTACACTCCATTAGCTGTGTGTTTTTTTTATTGCATGTTTAAACACAAGTAAAAGCACCTGTAAAGTGCATTGTCGTTATGCATGCATTCAGTATGTATTTACATGCTTTTACAAATGCAATCAATCTGTGTATTTTAAACTCACCCGAGATATTTATTATCTTGTTCAACCCAAACGCTTGTTACCTGCATCCCATAACGCTTACAGTGTACTCCCATTGGGACGTCAGTAACATTTCAACTGCTTTAACGTGCGTCAGGTGCCCAGAAATGATACAAGAAGCATTTACAAAGTGCACTGAAGCACAATGCAAGTTAGATCCCATTTAAAATCCAAATATGCGCTGTCTCATGTTGCACAATGAATAGAATTCTCACATCCATTTACAAGCACTTAACTTGCAGTAGAAATGCCTCTCAGATGCATTTTTGTATTATAATTCTTTAGTTGAAATTGTTGAACAAAATAGAAGTAAACACAGTAAAAAAGGCAACAAAAGCCCAATACAGGCCAATTTTCAAATGCAGTATGTTTAATAAATTATGTTTAAAAAAAAAGAAAGAAAACAGCAAAAGTCAGGTGACTGACGAAGAGAGAGGGGTATATGGGAGGTTAAGAAGAGGGGGAGGGCCACAAAACAATATCATAAGAGTACATACATGGTAAGCATCCATAATTAAGAGAAAACAACAGCAAAGGGTCTGGAAACAGATAGATGGAATGTTGGTCACTACCCTAAGGTCCTTGTATGAGGGTAGCGCTCAAGAGAAAGAGTCTACACTCCGTAAGCAACCAGGGAGCCCAAACTTGGGTAAAAACATGTCCTTTATCATACATGTAGTACTTTTTTTCTTCCATGGCTGCAACATGGCAAATCTGGATCTTAAGTGCAGAGAGTAGCGGGGGAGAAGTCTTTTTCCACCATCAAAATGTTTGTGGGTAATTCTCTGGAAAATCTGCAGAGGTCCGTGGTCAAATGCATCATTTTGACTCTGTTGTGTACATACATGTTGACTCCCATATTTGACTTACTGGATCCCAAATTCTATTTTATTTTGATCTACTCGAACAGTGGTTGTCTACTTTTGAAGTCCTTAATATATCCCCCCTCCCCATTCCTTCCCCATACACCAAGATTCTGGGGATTTCCCTTTAATGAATTCAGGGAAGAAGATCAGACAATCTTCTGCTTGGTTTCATAAAGCTCTGCTCAGCTCTATTGAAGAAGTCCTCCACATTCATGAGGTAGGGCTCAAGCCAGCTCTTAGCCTAATGTGATGTTTCTGGGGAGCTCCTGTCTGCTATACAGTAGGGCAAAGGTGTTTTAAGGAGGGGCATCTTTCACCTACCGACAAAGCAAATAGGGTCAGGGTCCCAGGATTCCGTCCCTTTACTTCCTGCAGGGATCTGAGACAAACTGAGTAGTGAAAATCAGCGGAAGGGCCCAGTCCATCCAGTAATGCTTAATACAGCTGGACAAAGCTCTTGTGTAGTGGTTTGAGTCCCAGCAGCAGATGTTAGGTAGTCCTAATGGTGGGACCTGCTAATTTGCTACAGGTGGGGGAACAGACACACAAAGGGAGTGATTGCATAAAAGTTTAAACCTCTCTAGAAAGCACATATACAGAAAGTAAGGGGTCACAATAATTACATTTTTACAGTTACCATAGGTAACTGAAGTGTATGTGGCCAAATTGTATTGCTCATTCATGCTCTGCCCTGAACAACCAGGGTATATGGGCTTCAGCACTTCCGACGTGAGTTATGATCCTTTATATGGGGTTCAGAGAGGTTAATTAATACTTTACAGTATTTTCAGATTAAATAATGGACATAAAATATTGTTTCTGGCTTGTGTGCGTTATCAATGCCTGTCCAAGTATAGGAAGTGTAAAGTGGATGAGTGCACATTTATACAAATACTGTAATGAAAGTTTTTGTGCATTCTGGCTTAAATGTTGTGTATCCTATAATATATAATATAGGCCCTGTGCACACAGGCAGTATCTATTACAATGAACTGAAACAGGGTTCTTTATTATTATTATAATACCCTTCCTACATTGGTGGCCCGTATCCAGTGTGGCTTTTTAGTTTTATATGGAACAAGAAGTTATCTCAAGTTTCAAAGAATACAAAGCATCTGCATAAAGGAGAGGAGGACTATTGTTTCTCAACATCTAACAGTATTATTTATTTATTTATTTATTTATTTATTATTTATTTATTTATTACCAGTTACTTATATAGCGCACACATATTCCGCAGCGCTTTTACAGAGAATATTTGGTCATTCACATCGGTCCCTGCCCCAGTGGAGCTTACAGTCTATATTCCCTACCACATGTACACATTCATACTAGGGTTAATTTTTGTTGGGATCCAATTAACCTACCAGTATATTTTTGGATTGTGGGAGGAAACCGGAGTACCCGGAGGAAACACACGCAAGCACGGGGAGAATATACAAACTCCACACAGTTAGGGCCATGGTAGGAATTGAACCCATGACCTCAGTGCTGTGAGGCAGTAATGCTAACCATTACACCATCCGTACTGCCCTATGGCAGCTCTAGTTGCCCAGTATTATAAGGCAACTAGAATATTTCATATTAGTACCTGTGGCTATAGTTATTCCATATTGCATATGAAGGATAAATATGGTACAAATCCCCAGTCTCATACAGGATATATATCTATGATATGGTTCTGTTCTCTCACCTTTCTCTCTAATCCGGTATTTTGGCCACAGCAAACCTCTCATACTGTACTGTAGCTGCTATTGGTGGCAAGGTCAGGGGCAAATACTTCTGCTTATTAGCTTAGGTTTCTTTGCTGCTTTGGTAGAAGGAGTCTCCACATCAATACTTGAGTGCTTTCTCTGAAATCACATTTACTGCCAGTCTGATTACAGTGTTGGAAGCCCCCTTTTAGGACATAATTACATACAGTAACCCCATGTTGGGAACCTGATTTCAGGAGCATCACTTTAACAGTTATAGGGGGTAGATTCAATTAGGCTCGGGAACCATCAGGACTCATTCCTGGTGTCTCCCGCACATGAACCGGCAGGGGCAGATTCTGCTCACAGTCTATGGAGTATTGCAGAGCTTAGTGTAGTGACATCGGGCCTAATTCTGAGTTGATCGCAGCAGTAAGTTTGTTAGCAATTGTGCAAAACCATGTGCACTGCAGGGGGAACAGATATAACATGTGCAGAGAGAGTTAGATTTGGGTGTGGCATGTTCAAACTGAAATCTAAATTGCAGTGTAAAAATAAAGCAGCCAGTATTTACCCTGCACAGAAACAAAATAACCCACCCAAATCTAACTCTCTCTGCAAATGTTATATCTGCCCCCCCCTGCAGTGCACATGGTTTTGCCCAATTGCTAACAAACTTGCTGCTGCGATCAACTCAGAATTACCCCCATAGTCCACATAGTTAATGAGTTAATAGCAAGCAGGTTTTTTTGTAATACAGACAGGTGACTTGGGTATGCTTCAATAGTAGGCAATTGTCCCCTTATAATATACAGAGTAACACAGCGTATTGGTGGTGCTTATCAGTATGCTGAGTGGCTGCGATAAGTAGGGGACGGAAGGGCCGTGCAGTCTGTCTCCCGCAGTGAAGGAACAATGCACCGCCCGGCTCTCTGTGTAAGCTATGGCAGCTCGGTACATGCGGCACACGTGGAATGCTGTAAGTCTCACACTTTCACGCTCTGAGCTCCTTTCTCCGGTCTCAGCTCAGACACACTCTAAAGATGGAGGAGCGCTGCATATACTCTGCTCCACCACCCTGAGACACTCTGGCACTAGAGGGAGGAACACTAGGGGGTGCACCCATGTGATCCTATGTACAGGAGACAGGTACTGAGCGCACCATTATCTAACAATAGGCAGAGCAGTACCCAACGCATAGTGGGCCTAAGTCATGTTTGTACGCAGTGCTGATGTTTTCGCCATGGAGCGATTATCAGCAGACTGTGCATGCCAAGGTACCTCAGTGAGATTTTTATTGCAGAGTGATTGACAGGAATGGACCGCAGGTGTGTCATGGCAGTTTTCAAGGCGTTCATCTGCCTTTAAACATTAGCCTTCATCTCAGTGATAAGTTGGAACAATACAAGTAATCAAAGAAAGAGACCCCAGGATACCGACGCTGGAATCCCGACACCGGTGAAATGCCACTTGGGTGGTGGTCCATGCCTTCGGTCGCCACCAGGCCCAAAGTGGGGCGAGCGCAGCAAGCCTGCGAGGGGACACGCTACACTCGCTGCTGGTATTCCAGATGTCAGTATTCCTGCGTCGGTCTGCTGAACGCCAGGATCCCGAGAGCCGGGATATCATACTGATTCCCATACAGGATCTGCAGCCATTTTTCAATAATATTGTTTCGTTTTTTTATTTTTTATTGTAGCATCATGTGTAATAACACAAAATATGTAATAAATGTGTTACAGTGAGAGGAATGGGACATCATTTACATATCCATCAGCCAAAACGCACTTACAAATATAACCATAGATGACATGTTGGGGGTAATTCCAAGTTGATCGCAGCAGGAATTTAGTTGGCAATTGGGCAAAACCATGTGCACTGCAGGGGAGGCAGATTTAACATGTGCAGAGAGAGTTAGATTTGGGTGGGGTGTGTTCAATCTGCAACCTAATTTGCAGTGTACAAATAAAGCAGCCAGTATTTACCCTGCACAGAAATAAAATAACCCACCCAAATCTAACTCTCTCTGCACATGTTAAATCTGCCTCCCCTGCAGTGCACATGGTTTTGCCCAATTGCTAACTAAATTCCTGCTGCCATCAACTTGGAATTACCCCCGTTATGTGGTGTGCAGCAGTTTAGTGAGTGGGGTGAGATGACCGTCAGATATGGAGGCAAAACTGCAAATAGCGATGAGCGATTCAATTAAGAATGAGCAAGAAAATGAAACAAATCATATAGTAAAATGTTAAAATAAACATAAAGGGTGGAATTCAATTGTTTGAAAAGTCAGTTGGGTGTCTGTTTTTTTCTATCTAATAGACAGGCAAAAACAGACTTTTCAAACATTTGAATTCCCCCCAGTAGGTCTACAGGCATGTCATGTAATGTAAAATAGACAAACGCTATGGGCTGAATTCTGTTAGTTGTGAAAAGGCGTTTTTGCAGTAATAAATGCGATTTTACCGCAAATCATGAAAAGTACCTATTCAATTGTCGGCGGCAATGGATTTGCGCTAATTTTACCACAAATTTCAATTCACCACCTCTGAGCAGAAATTAGAGTACAAGGTATGAGACAGGTATATTTGGGGTGCTTTATGAGTGGGACAAGTGTTTTTAGACCTGCAGGTAGAAGTAATTGGTCTGTTTCAACGTTTTATTTTTTAAAGTCCCCTAAAATGACCCAAATATATACTTATACCCATTTTTATGTACCCCAAATTTAATTTCACCACTTATTTTGCTGAAAAAAAATTAATTGATTTCTATAAGTTTTTACCTTTTTACAAAAATGCATATAACAGCCATTTGACCCAATTTAACTAACATAAATACTTTTATTATAACCAATAATAAACTTTTAGACTGTTATCTGATGTTAGTTTAGTTTTTTTAGGGGGGTACGGGCTAATTGAATTTGGCCCTATGAGCCATAACAAGCAAATCTGACAGTTCCATGTGACTTCCTGGCAATCAGATCTTCCCCCAGATTTTAAAAGTTGGTGTAACACTGGAACAGGTGCAACGCAGTGCTGCATAGGGGATTCCACATGTCAACCTGTTGCGCTTTTTGACTCCAATATGCGCCATTATAGAGAATGTCTCAGCGTAAGTGGACCATATAACAGGACCTCTCCCCAATAATATCTTACCTTGCTTTTTTAGCCTAATTAGGAATATTGCAGATCTTTCATGCTGATGAGATCACATGGTGCAGACTGCACATCCCTCACTAAAAACTCCTGCAAAGTCCCCATTATCATCAAAAGGGACTACGACCTGACCGCTATGTAACAAACTGTTAAGGGTCTGTTGCGATACAGACCCTTAATAATAGCAGCATTCCTGAGATTATTATTGCATAGGCTCCTAATGCTTATATTGTGTTTTAAATAAATAAACATGGATTATCAAAGATCTCATTGCAACAATATACAATCAGATGATGCCAAGCTGTGATATACGTAGGCATGCGAGCAGGGTTGTGTGGTAATACCATATTACTGCAGATGTGTCAGCTCTTTTTCGGAGTGGGGTCTGGAGTTCACCCTTTGGCTCGTTTTAGAGATACGTGGAGATTGGCATGGGTTGTCCTCTCTTAGTGGGATTTACTGTAGGTGGGTCCCTGATGTATTTGTATGTTGGAATTTCATACCAGATTGTGGAGTGGAAACATTTTCAAATCTGCCAATTTTTTTGGGGCAATCTATGCGGAGTGCAAATAATATTCTGTACAAAAACAGTAGAAAAGATGGGGACGTGCTCTGGATCCTATAAGGAAGGACCCATATTTAGTTATCACACTCTCGCTTTTGGAGACTTAAGTATCTTGTGATGGAATGTGTAATGTCACCGCTTCTAGGGTAAAGGTTATATAATGATCCAATTCTTCAGTGGTGACTCTCCAGACCGGGAAAGGTATAACCATGGGACAGGGCCAGAGATGATGAAACAGATCCGCTGTAGCGTAATAGCATTTGGAACATGATGGACTGTCCACAAACCCAATTATATAGTCCCAATGCTGAGCTGAGTATGCTTTATGGAATATGTTAATGAACAATTACAGTATATATATAGAGGGGTGTAGTATGTTATGCCGGCGGTCGGGATCCCGGCGCACAGCATACCGGCACCGGGATCCCGACCGCCGGCTTGCTGGCAGTGGGGCAAGCGCAAATGAGCCCCTTGCGGGCTCGCCACGCCGCGTTCACCACGCTGCGGGCACGGTGGCGCGCTAAGCCCACCACCCTATTTATTCTTCCTCCAGGGGGTCGTGGACCCCCAAGAGGGAGAATGGTTGTCGCATGACCTCCAACTGTACCTTTTTGGCAGGTACAGTACCTTTTTTCTATGGTCTGTACCGATTTTTGACTCTCCATTTCTCCATTGAAAGTATAGGAAAAGGGGCGTGACCACGCCCCCTTTACCTGTGATCAGGCCCCCTTTCCTAATTTGTACCGAGTTTTAGGTGTAAAATGTTGGAGGGTATGTTGTCGGTATGCCGGGATTCCAGCGCCGGTATAATGAGCGCCGGGATCCCAACAGCTGGCATACTGAATACCACCCATATAGAGAGAGAGAGAGACTGGCAGAAAGTTAAGTATTTTAAAAAATAAAATGTGTTGCGTACACTCCATATAACTTTGTCATTTTCTGTTACGGACAGTTACCTCTCCAACAGGCCTTGGACTACAACACCCAGCATGCTTAGTGACTAGTAGTCATATTGACTCCTGTCTCACTGACGCTGCGTCTAAACCTCAGGCAGGAACAGTGGGATTAACGTCACAAGGCTACCACTCATAATAAGCTAATTGCTGTTGGCAGAGACTAGATAATGAGGAATAGTCAGGGTACAGATCTAATCACAGCACATGTGGTAAAATATCAATACAACACATTGGAAAGAGATAACAAGGGCGTAACTATAGCAATACCAGGCCACTGCCCTGGAGCCCCACAGAATAGGGACCCACTGAAGTATGCAAACTTCAAAAGCCTAAAGCCAGTGACTGCATCATCAGACACAGAGTCACTGGCCTTGGCAGCTGGGCAGCCTGAGTAATCTTAGGGTTGCACAGATATCCAATGGTGATCCGATGCTGCTTCCTTGTACACCAGCAGCGGGTCTGAGAAGCCAACCCAGACTACCTCCACCACTGAAGCAGGCCCTTAGACTGCATTTGGATTTGGCAGCACAGGTGAAGGTTCACTTAAGAGCAAGGTTCCGTCACTGGTCACATTGCGGGTAATTACGCCAGGGAAATGGAAAAAAAAAATGAACCAGATTGATTCCCTTTCCCGCATTATACCAGCATCGGCTACACAGATTTACCGTCCTTTGTGGTAGATTGGTGAAAGTATAATTACTGCATTGCAGCAAATTATCATGAGTGAATGAATTGTTTCTGTGCAATATTATCATTTCTATTAAGGTCACCATACACCTCACCCCTGCCCAATTCTCAACCAAAGCAGCGTCATGCCCTCCTATTCTCTTACACCTAGCCCCTGAATCTCCCAGAGGGCAGTTAAAAAAATTAGGTTACTATATTGTTATCTGTGTTTTTTCTTGTTGTTGGGCTGCACATTGAATACAATTGTAAATATTTTTAAATAAGTTCAATTCTGTGGGTCTGTTTACATAGGGGTAATTCCAAGTTGATCGCAGCAGGAATTTTGTTAGCAGTTGGGCAAAACCATGTGCACTGCAGGGGAGGCAGATTTAACATGTGGAGAGAGAGTTAGATTTGGGTGTGGTGTGTTCAATCTGCAATCTAATTTGCAGTGTAAAAATAAAGCAGCCAGTATTTACCCTGCACTGAAACAAAATAACCCACCCAAATCTAACTCTTTCTGCCTATGTTATATCTGCCTCCCCTGCAATGCACATAGTTTTGCCCAACTGCTAACAAAATTCCTGCTGCGATCAACTTGGAATTACCCCCCATGACCTTTACTGTAGGTGCCTGTATTTGGATACCACATATAAGAAACGGTATTTAGTCACTAGGTCGACAAGACTTAGATCAACAGTGTCTAGGTCGATCACTATTGGTCGACAGCAACTAGGTCGACAGGGTTTATAGGTCGACAGGGTCTCTAGGTCGACATGTTCTAGGTCGACAGGTCAAAAGGTCGACAAGAATTTTTAAACTTTTTTCTTCTTTTTTTTACTTTTTCATACTTTAGGATCCACGTGGACTTCGGTTGGGAACGGTAACCTGTGCCGAGCGCAGCAGTAGCTGAGCCAGGCACCTTCATGCGAGGGGATGCAGTGCACTAATTGGGGTTCCCGGTCACTGTACTCCAAAAATGACATCAAAAAAGATTTAAAAAACTCATGTCGACCTTTTGACCTGTCAACCTAGAGACCCTGTCGACCTGGTTACTGTCGACCAATAGTGGTCGACCTAGACACTGTCGACCTAAGTGTGGTTGACCTTCAATACCACACCCATTAAAATCGACTAAAACAATTATACAGTATGTCAATGGATATGGAACCAGTCTTATTCATATTTCCCAGTTGTGAGTTGCTGTCTGTTAGAAAGTGGTCCTGCTGATGTGTTTGATACATAGATATTTGGCAGTTTATTTATTTATAACAGGCTAGTTAAATGGCGCACACATACACGGTCACATTATTACGACCACCAGATAATAGCCAGAGTAACCGCCGTGTGCAGCACGGACAGCAGCTAGACAGGCTGAACTGTTGTTTTAGACACATGTCTGGCAGCCCCCAGGTTCATGCTGATGGTGAGCTGCTCCACTGTAGCGTGTCGGTCGGCCCTAATGCGCCATCGTAGCCGACGTTGACCTCTTACATCAATGGCACGTGGAGCAATGGTGCTATTTGTCCAGTCACGATACACCATCACCACAGCAGCACGCGAACAGTTCACAAACTGCGCTGTGTCAGAAATACTGCCACCTGAACTCTGATAAATCCCTTTTACCCATGACAGCAATGAGTGATATGTGTGCAGACGGCCTATCGCACACCTTACATACCCACCAAACCAGGGCACCACATGGGCTATGCGCTGCCAATGTCAAATGTAGGAGGTGGTCATAATAATGTGACTCAACTGTGTATTACGCAGCGTTTTACAGAGAATATTATTTATTTCAGTTCCTGCCCTAGTAGAGCTTACAATATTTATTCCCTACTGTACCATAAAAGCACTTACATAGGGTTTATTTTTTGGGCATGATGCATGACGCACATCCCACCATCTTTGTAAGCATAATAGCGTTTATTAACACCGTATGCTTGAGAAAAAATAACAAAGGACAGCTCTCCCGGTAAGAGCCGCCCTTGCGATAGGACTTCCGGGTTTAGGACCCAGGATTCCTTCTGTGCATGCATCGAGTGACGCACACACTGCTGGTTGGTGCTGGGACTGAACTGATTAGAATCCTCTAAGGGGGCAATCACAGATAGAAGTCCGCACCCAAGCCCCAGAATGTATCGCATTCCGGAGCTTTGTGCACATGTGGTAAGTGGCCAAACCTCTGAAAAATGGCATTATCAGAGATTTGGCCTCATTTTTATCATTGGTGTTTCTCGCCTTTTGTCAGAAACCTATTAACCTGCTGGCATTTGGAGCATGGGATCAAGCTAAAGCAAAACTATGCAAACACAGAGAGAACATGCAAACTCCACACTTATAAGCCTTGGTCAGGAATTGATCTCATGATCTCAGTGCTCTCAGGCAGTAATGCTAACCAGTACACTACCGTGCTATCATGGGGCCAAATATCTGCATTACATGGCATTACTTTTTATCATCCGATAATCCACACCTTCTAAAGAGGACACATGTGCAACATTTGCTCTTGTCCTCTTTCAATGTTTTTAAAAAATTTCCCCCATAGAATTTGATAAAGCTGAATCTATTTATCGTACTTATAACCCTTTATGAGGTCTAAGAACACTGTACGCTGACTACGTAAGAAGTACCGTAAGGGTACGCTACTTGCGTAACGATCGCTCAGCCGTAGGCGAGACGCTCAAGCGTCGCGTTCGCTCACGGCCCAGAGATCACAGACTGGCACACTATTGGTTACAGACAAACGCAATGATTCGCTATGGCGTAGCGGACGCTCGAGACCACGAGGAGATCACCAGCGGCGCAGACGCTCACAACGCTATACCTTGATATCTATACCTTTATACCTTTATTTAGAGACAGTGTGTAAGTGCAACCTGGTGTAACCTGATTAACTACAAAGCTGCTTGAGCGTCACCGACGCTCTGTGAACACTTAACACTATGAGAAAATACACAGATACTTGTTTAGGGTCCAAAGCCTATTAAATGTATTATAACTAATATACTTGTAAAAAGGAATCACAGTACAAATGATACACTACAATATAACAGAGACTTCCTAACCAAATAACTACACTATAAATACAATTCAAGATACTTTAAGGAAAATATGAGAGAAAGAGTAGAGAGAGAGAGAGAGATGAGAGAAATGGCTCACAGTAAGACAATATGATCACGGAGACAAACTTACGCACAAGGGGAAACGATCGCATGCGCCTGGACATCCAGCACCCGATTTTCAGCAATGAGAACCGTTGAAGAGTGAGAGCTGGATGTGGTCGGCCTGCCTATTTATGCCCCACACACAATGCAATCTAATGGTCCCTACAATCTGATCGTCCATTGGACACAGGAATTCGGCTTCGCACTATAACAAGAGGTCATAGGTTGATTCATACAGGTGGGCTGTGACGATTTCAAACAGCTCAGGTGGGTGGGACACTGGGTTTCCCGCCGCATACCTGAGTAAGAGTAAATAATAGTAATGGACATAAACTTCTTATGTCCATAACTATTCGCACGAGCGATTAATACGCTCCAAACCAACACCGGAATATTGCTATTTAAATACTCTTCCGATGGGTACCAAACACTGCTGTATGACTCCTGTTAGACCCTTCCTACAATACAAAGAGGGATTCCTCCGTTCAGGGACATTCTATATTAACCAAACTTTCAGAATCTATCAAAAGGACCATGATCTATAAACTACGTTAATTGTGGAAATATGTAACGATTGGGTCGCACGCTACGACTACATACTCCTTACCGTAAATACGCATACCGATGCGAGCGGGTGCACGCATCAGCGGGTATGCGCTATCACGGGAAAGCGCACGCATGCGCAGCGCGGACCAGAGTGAGGTGCAAATATGGCAGTGTGCATAGAGATATTTTTCTGACTTTGACAAATTATCAGCAAGCCACACTTGTCAATGTTCCGACTTACATCCAAATGCATTTTCACTAGCCAGGTCTCATTGTTTCCTGCCTACTGTACACATGTGGTGATTTGTGGCCAACTTAGTAATAAAACTAACCGAATTGAACTGCATCAGCTCACGTAGAGGCCCTTTTAGGCCACATGCGGCTTTCTAGCCGTTGCTGAAGCATGTTTGCTAGCCTGAGTGGTGCAGTCAGTGACATGATCAGCTGGCAGGGAATCTGAGGTGTGTGAAGCGGCAGATCCATAAGATGAGCCCACACAGATCCTGCGCTTGTTGCTAAGCACAGTCAAATATCAACTTGTTATTCACCATCCTAGCAGAGACATTATGCCAGATGACGGTCTTATTGTTCCTGCCTATCCCCGTAGTCTATATTTGTTGTTGTACAAAATTAACTATTGTGATGCTGATGTAACTTCTGCCTAAACTGTTATTGTCTTCAATAAACTCAGACTGCAGAAAAGAAATATCACTCGCCAAGTCTATCTATCTATCTATCTATCTATCTATCTATCTATCTATCTATCTATCTATCTATCTATCTATCTATCTATGATCCGGTCTGAAGATCGACAGTGTTTAGGTCAACCACTATAGGTCGACAGTCACTAGGTCGACAGGGTCAGAAGGTCGACAGGGTCAGAAAGTTGACATGATCTAGGTCGACAGGTCAAAAGGTCGACATGAGTTTCTAATTTTTTCTTCTTTTTTTTTACTTTTTCATACTTAACGATCCACGTGGACTACTATTGGAACGGTAATCTGTGCCGAGCGGAGCGAAGGCACCATTCGCGAGCCATGCGAGGGGACGCGGTGCACTAATTTGACTCTACGAAGAAAACGACACCAAAAAAACATAAAAAAACTCATGTCGACATTTTGACCTGTCGACCTAGAACATGTCGACTTTCTGACCCTGTCGACCTAGTGACTGCCAACCTATAGTGGTCGACCTAAACATTGTCGACCTAGACACTGTCGATCTAATGATCCACAACCTATCTATCTATCTATCTATCTATCTATCTATCTATCTATCTATCTATCTATCTATCTATCTATCTATCTATCTATCTATCTATAGAGATAGTTTGGCTTTCACATATTGGGGATAATTCAGACCTGATCACTGCTGTGTGTTTTCGCACAACGGGCGATCAGATCCAAACTGCACATGTGTATGCAACGCAATTAGCAGGCTCGATGGACGGCTGCAAAGGGGATCGCTGGTCAGCGACGGGTTTGTGCGAAGGATCTATTCGTATGGGCGATCGCAAGGAGATTGACAGGAAGAGGGCGTTTTTGGGTGGCAACTAATCATTTTCAGGGAGTGTTTGGAAAAACGCAAGCGTTTGCAGGGCGGGTGTCTGACGTCAAAAATCCGGCCCTGAACAGCCTGAACTGATCGCAGCGGCTGAGTAAGTCCTGGGCTGCACAGAGACTGCACAAAATCAGTTTGTACAGCTCTGCTACACATGCGATCACACACTTGCACAGCGAAAATACACTGCCTGTAGGCGGCGACTATCTGATCGCAGGGCTGCAAAAATCGCTGCCCAACGATCAGGTCTGAATTACCCCCTTAATACATGTAAATGTTACCGTCAGGTGCAGGTATTTCCTGTGTATTATATGGCACTGTGCACAGTGTTGTTAATCACGGCCTTTTCTCATTTGTTATGATTGATTGGTTAATGTAGGAGACAGAGGCAGAGGCGGATTTAGACATCATGGGGCCCTAAGTGCCCCATTCACTAGAACGATAATGCCCGATTTCAGCCCAATTTGGGCATTCGGGACAATATATTGGGTAAAATCTGGCATTTTGGAGGTGTATCCGATCCGATCCCATGCGCGTTTCCGTGAGGGTCGAATCGGATCCCCTAGATCGCTAGTGCTGCACTCGTGATATATCGGTTCCCGCACGCATGGCTGGGATCGCATACGATATATCGCATGCAAAATGTACCAAATAATTTGGAATCGTATGGAACCAGCCCCGGGAAGCTCCTGGGAGAGTTCAAGGGAAATCACCTCCGACTTCAGCCTCAGACATATCGTTCTAATGCAGAGGTTCTCAAACTCGGTCCTCGGGGGCACACACAGTGCATGTTTTGCAGGTCTCCTCACAGAATCACAAGTGAAGTAATTAGCTCCACCTGTGGACCTTTTAAAATGTGTCAGTGAGTAATTAATACACCTGTACACCTGCTGGGTCACCTGCAAAACATGCACTGTGTGTGCCCCCAAGGACCGAGTTTGAGAACCTCTGTTCTAGTGTATGGGGCCCTTAAGCAAGACAACGATTTGGGCCCCCCTCCACCAATTGTAGTAGATATGCTCATTATGCTGCCCCCTGTCAGTGTATGCTCCCCAATCTGCCCCCGCCGAAAGCAGGTGGATGATAGTTGTACTAGTGTATTTACTGTATTATTATTTATTACCAGTTATTTATATAGCGCACACATATCCTGCAGCGCTGTACATAGAACATTTGTCCATTCACATCAGTCCCTGTCCCAGTGGAGCTTACAATCTATATTCCCTACAACATGTACATGCACAGACATTCACCTACCAGTATATTTTTGGATTGTGGGAGGAAACCGGAGTACCCGGAGGAAACCCATGCAAGTATGGGGAGAATATACAAACTCCACACAGTTAGAGCCATGGTGGGAATTAAACCCATAACCTCAATGCTGTGAGGCAGTAATGCTAACCATTACACCATCCGTGCTGTCCTTAAAATCACACTGTAGGCACTGCACACAGGCAGGTGGAGGCACCTGGCAGCTGTCTAGTCAGTGACAGCCTGCCTGGAGTATTCAAACAGCTCAGCAGTTGGACAATTTCAGCAAAAATCAGAAATGCCCTCCCGACTGAGCCCCTGGGACCCGCCAGACCCTTGCGGCTGCTTTGGTTGCCTAGTGGTAAATCCGCTACTGCACGGTGGAGAGTACACTAACTTAATTGGCAGACCTCGATAATGGAGTCACACTAAAGGCACTGATATATAGTCAATACAGTCACTGACTGAGGGGTGCAATAATGGATACTATAAGGGATGGGGGATGTGCTACAATCAGTGGGGGGGCACTGATATATAATGCAGGCACCCATACCTTATAATACTTATTACACCCAATCACATTAGTGTTGACTGCATTATATATGAGTGCCAATACCCCTCCCTTACTAATTGTAGTGGCCTAGCAGGTCCCTCCTCCCTTATAATACCCATTATTAAACCCCTCAGTCAGTGTGACTGTATTGATTATATATCAGTGCCCCACTGGTTGTAGCAGGCATCTCCTATACACTAGTATTTAATATAGAGTATAATAGCATGTTACTATATCACCAGTCTGTGTGTCCCTCCTCCCCAGCCATGATTGTAGCAGGCAGATGTTATACACTGAACTTAAAATAACACTGACCACCACCACCCCGCCTGAAGTAGGTGGATGTTATATCAAAATAAAAAAAAAATACTGTAATAAAGTACACTCCTTTTGCACATCTGACATCATACACGTGTGTCACGACTGGTCACATGCGCAGTACTGCAGTACTGGAGACACAGGCATGCACTGGAGCCGGCACCCAACAGCTGCCTAATCACTGACAGCCTGCTGGGAGTATTCAGCCAGCCCAGTTTTCAGACAATTTCGGCGGGCCCCCTCGGACCAACAGGGCCCTAAGCAACCGCTTTGGTTGCCTTGTGGTCAGTCCTCCACTGTATAGAGGGCAGGATGTGCTCTCGGGATGCGGTCAACATCCCGCTGGACGGGATCCCGGCGGTCGAAATACCGACGCCGGAATCCCGACCGCCACAATCCCGACATATTCTCCCTCTCTGGGTGTCCACGACACCCATAGAGGGAGAATATAATAGTGTGCCGAGCGTGGCGAGCGAAGCGAGCCCGCAAGGGGCTGCGTTCCACTCGCCACCCCTGTCGGGATTGTGTGGTCGGGATTCCGGCGTCGGTATTTTGACCGCCGGGATCCCATCCAGCGGAATTACATACTGATCCCGTGCTCTCATATTGCTCTCATATCTACAGAAATCCAGGAAAGCTTGTACCCGATAGGCATTGCCCTCTGTAGATGGTATCGCCTAGAGATGTATTGCCTTCTTTTCCTATAGCTCCTTGAGAATGATCTAACAGTAATCTTTCCAGTGTCCCCAGCAGCTCGCGCATGTGCTGACTGACAGCCGCGCATGAGCAGAAGAACCCCGGGTCATAACCCCGGAATACCCCTCAACGTAAAGGACAGCTCATATCACACCAGAGCTGTCCTGTGCGATTATAATGGCAATTGTTCATGCATAATGGCATCAAGCATGGAGTAAGTGGCCAGCAGGGGTTAAAGTGAGCCGGAACGGGGCGGAACTGCGTTCCGTCAGTTCCACCAGGAGACGGAACGCAGTTCCGCCTCCCCCGGCTCACCTAACCCGATGTCCCTGGCGGCGCTGCAGGGAGATGCCGGGCGCCCGCTGAGATCGCGTTACCAGCGGGCGCACGTCTCCCTCTCCGCAGCGGCAGCCGGAGCTCAGTACTGAGCTCCGGCTTCCGGCTCTGTCAGTGCGCGCTATGGGAGAGACGTCATGACGTCTCTCCCATAGTGCCGAGGAGCGGGCGGCGAGAGAGGACTGCGGCGGGAGCGGGGCTTGGTAAAATGGTGCTCCCCCCCCCCCTCCCTCCTATATGTGTACCACTAGTGGTGTTTCTACTGGGGGCTAGTTACTGGGGGGCTTTTACTACTGGGGGGCTTTACTACTGGAGCAAACTACAGAGGGGCAAAACTACTGGGGGGCTTTACTACTGGGGCAAACTACAGAGGGGCAAACTACTGGGGCAAACTACAGAGGGGCAAAACTACTGGGGGGCTTTACTACTGAGGCAAACTACAGAGGGGCAAACTACGGGTGGGCTTTAGTACTGGGGGCAAACTACTGAGGGGCTTTACTGCTGGGGCAAACTACAAGGAGCAAACTACTGGGGGCATTACTACAAGGGGGCAAACTACTGGCAGCATTACTACTGGGGGCTAAACTACAAGGGGGCATAATTACAGGAGCTAAACTACTGGGGACATTACTAACTTTGGCAAACCTACAGGGGCTAAACAACTGGGGGCACAACTGCAGGGGGCATTACCACTGGGGGATAAACTACATGGGGCAAACTACATGAGGGCAAAACTACTGGGGGCATTACCACTCAGAGGCTAAACTAAAGGGGGGGGGGGAGTAAATTGCTGGGGTCATAACTGCAGGGGCATTACCAGTATGGGCATGACTACTGGGGCTAAACGACTAGGGGCAATACTACACAGGGGCATTACCATTAAGGGCATTACTGATGGGGTGCACTGATAATGAGGGCATTGTAAAGGGGGCACTTCATAAGGGGCACTACTGTTGGGGGCAATGCATAAGGGGCACTACTACTGTGGGCATTGTATAAGGGGTGCTACTGCTGGGGGCATTACTGTATGGGCCGACAAAGAAGCTGCGTTCCCGGTCCGCCCTCCGTCGCTCCACCCCTACCATCGCCGCCGCACTGGAAGCCCAGGTTCCAGACTCCCAGCTGCAGTGGATCTGGGACCAGGCCGGCTTTATTATCCCTGCCGCTGCATCGAGCTCCTGTGACCGCGGCGCTACTAGTTCAAATCTGTCGCTGATTGGCTGCCGGTCCGCAGCAGTTTTGAAATATTAGCGCCGTGGTCACAGGAGCTCGATGCGGCGGCAGGGATAATAAAGCCAGCCTGGTTCCAGATCCACTGCAGCCGTCCTCAGCCTCTTCTGCCGCCCCGCCCTCGGACCTCTGCGCACCCACAGCCTCCTCCTCCGCACTATCTCCGAGGCCCACAGCCTCCACGTCACGCCTACCACAGCCTACTCATCCACAGCACCGCAGACCACCGCCGCTGCTAAACAGGTAATCTAACCTGCTGCCTTTCTCTCTCCCTAGTCCCTACTGTATTCCCTTGCTGTCACTTTCCATGTCCCTGCTGTCACTTTCCATGTCCCTGCTGTCACTCTCCCTGTCACTCTGTCACTCTATAATGTGAATTTCGGCTCATACCATGTGCTATAATGTGAATTTCGGCTCATACCGTGTGCTATAATGTGAATTTCGGCTCATACTGTGTGGTGTAATGTGAATTTCGGCTCATACCGTGTGCTATAATGTGAATTTCGGCTCTTACTGTGTGGTGTAATGTGAATTTCGGCTCATACCGTGTGCTATAATGTGAATTTCGGCTCATACTGTGTGGTGTAATGTGAATTTCGGCTCATACCGTGTGGTGTAATGTGAATTTGGCTCATACTGTGTGGTGTAATGTGAATTTGGCTCATACTGTGTGGTGTAATATGAATGTGGCTCATACTGTGTGGTATAAATGTGAATTTCGGCTCATACTGTGAGGTATAATGTGAAAGGGGTCCTACTATTGTGGTGCATAATGTGTATAAGGTGTATATGGTGTGGTAAACTACACTGAAGGGCACGCCCCCTTTTACGTGGCCACGCCCCCTTGTCAGGAGTGCGCGCGCCTTCGGCGCGCACATAATTGCTCCCTTCACTTTTCCATACCCCCACTTCAAAATTTCGACTTGGGTACTACTACTGTGGGCATTATTACTATTATGTGACCACGCCCCTTTCTTTTTGAGGCCACACTCCCCTTTATTACATGGGCACCGTGGCGAGGGGGGTGAGTTCCACCACCTCTCTAGGACCACTTTAAGCACTAGTGGCCAGCATCTTAGATGGAAGTCAGGGCATATGCCCTACATCCCCGTCCCAGCTCTGTGCTGTGTTCTGCAATCATGACTGCATAGAGATCACAGCTCTATGTCAGATTCCTTCTTCCTCCATCCACCTGTCAGAAAACAAACAGAAGATAAGCAGAAATAATCTCTGGCTGGGTGCACACGGCTCATACAGCTGTGTTACTGAGCATGCAGGGGAACGCTAGTGACAGCAATCCATATCTGTAAATTGGCCCTTGTTTTTCCATACAGATGACTATAATTTGCTTGCCTGTCTGGTATATCAGCTGCATTTTATATTTTTATAAAGATACAACAGATGTTTTTTATGCATTTAATATTCTTCTTTTATATTGCTCCTAGAGTTAGTACTGAGGGTTTGAATCAGTAGTCACTGAGCATACTGTACACTGCTGTCAGTAATCCAATAGCCCCAGTATTGGACACATCAAGGACGTGTGTAGTCAGTGATGATATCACCGCATCTCTATCGATTAGTGATATCTATTTTTATTTACAGACAGCGTTAATTTTCACATGAGACCCAAGTGATCCATCTGCAGTATGTCTGCATCTGTTCCCCAGCAGTGAGTGACTGGATATAACGCTTGTCACAGTGATCCTGCAGCTCTTGTTACAGCTGACAGCAAGCTGAGGACACTCTGAATTAGGATTTGTTATCATTGCTTCATTTGCAAATACAGTAAGATTTTGATAAAGAATGAAATTCTACAGTATATGAGCAATTAGGGGTTGAACGCAAATCCGCTTGTTGCATGGTTCTTGCAGCTGATTCTGAGTCACGCAGATCTCTTTAACGGACGCTAATGGAGCCTGAGCAGAAGTGGCCTTACGCATTTTTGAACGCGCCAAGGTGTAAATAGTATACGCCTGGTTCTGACAGACTAGGGGTGTGCGAGCTTTGCCATTGCACAAAGCAGGGAGGTGGAGGGGGCAGGGGGGGGGGGGGGGGGTCACTGCCCGCAGCCCCTGTCTCTGGCTAGTTTCCTGGGACGGCACCTTGCAGCCAGGACGCTCTTGGCAATGCTGCACTGCCTAGTGCTGCCGGCCCGCCCCCTCTGTGAGGTGTCATGCAGTCAGGTGGCGCACTGCCGCCTTGTTACGCCATACTCTGCATACAGCCGAATATGCGCATTTAGTTCTGTGCACACATTGCATGAGTGATTACAGGTGACTTGCTTACAACTCTGAATGAGGCCCTTACGTGTAATGTTTGGAACCTCCTTACACACACACCCCCCAAAAAAAACAACAACTTTATGTTGAGTTTCTTTGCTCGGAAAATAAAAGCACAGAGAACAAGACTTGTGTGTAGAATTCCATTGCTAGTTGTGACACTGGCCCTGCGGCAGCGTCTGTTGGATTTCTCTAAAGGCTGATATAAAAGGAGGTGGCAGGCAGGGCTGCCATGAGAAATTATGGGGCCCGGGACTGACAAAATAGGGCCCCCCCCTAAAAAAAAAAATAATAATAATAAGATTTTACTCACCGGTAAATCTATTTCTCGTAGTCCGTAGTGGATGCTGGGGACTCCGTAAGGACCATGGGGAATAGACGGGCTCCGCAGGAGACTGGGCACTCTATAAGAAAGATTTGGTACTATCTGGTGTGCACTGGCTCCTCCCTCTATGCCCCTCCTCCAGACCTCAGTTAGGATACTGTGCCCGGAAGAGCTGACACAATAAGGAAGGATTTTTTGAATCCCGGGTAAGACTCATACCAGCCACACCAATCACACCGTATAACTCGTGATACTATACCCAGTTAACAGTATGAAATATAACTGAGCCTCTCAACAGATGGCTCAATAATAACCCTTTAGTTAGGCAATAACTATATACAAGTATTGCAGACACTCCGCACTTGGGACGGGCGCCCAGCATCCACTACGGACTACGAGAAATAGATTTACCGGTGAGTAAAATCTTATTTTCTCTAACGTCCTAGTGGATGCTGGGGACTCCGTAAGGACCATGGGGATTATACCAAAGCTCCCAAACGGGCGGGAGAGTGCGGATGACTCTGCAGCACCGAATGAGAGAACTCAAGGTCCTCCTCAGCCAGGATATCAAATTTGTAGAATTTTGCAAACGTGTTTGCCCCTGACCAAGTAGCAGCTCGGCAAAGTTGTAAAGCCGAGACCCCTCGGGCAGCCGCCCAAGATGAGCCCACCTTCCGTGTGGAATGGGCTTTTACAGATTTAGGCTGCGGTAAGCCTACCGCAGAATGCGCTAGCTGAATAGTGCTACAAATCCAGCGCGCAATAGACTGCTTAGAAGCAGGAGCACCTATCTTGTTGGGTGCGTACAGGACAAAAAGCGAGTCAGTCTTTCTGACTCCAGCCGTCCTGGAAACATAAAGTTTCAGGGCCCTGACTACATCCAGTAACTTGGAATCCTCCAAGTCCCCAGTAGCCGCAGGCACCACAATAGGTTGGTTCAAGTGAAAAGCAGATACCACCTTAGGGAGAAACTGGGGACGAGTCCTCAATTCTGCCCTATCCATATGAAAAATCAGATAAGGGCTTTTACAAGACAAAGCCGCCAATTCTGACACACGCCTGGCCAAAGCCAAGGCCAATAACATGACCACTTTCCACGTGAGATATTTCAGATCCACAGTTTTAAGTGGTTCAAACCAATGTGATTTTAGGAAATTCAACACCACATTGAGATCCCAAGGTGCCACGGGAGGCACAAAAGGGGGCTGAATATGAAGCACTCCCTTTACAAAAGTCTGAACTTCAGGCAGTGAAGCCAGTTCTTTCTGGAAGAAAATCGACAGGGCCGAAATCTGGACTTTAATGGAACCCAATTTTAGGCCCATAGTCACTCCCGACTGTAGGAAGTGTAGAAAGCGACCCAGCTGAAATTCCTCTGTTGGGGCCTTCTGAGCCTCACACCATGCAACATATCTTCGCCAAATACGGTGATAATAGTTCGCGGTTACTTCTTTCCTGGCTTTTATTAGCGTAGGAATGACTTCCTCCGGAATGCCCTTTTCCTTTAGGATCCGGAATTCAACCGCCATGCCGTCAAACGCAGCCGCGGTAAGTCTTGGAACAGACAGGGCCCCTGCTGCAGCAGATCCTGTCTGAGCGGTAGAGGCCATGGGTCCTCTGATATCATTTCCTGAAGTTCCGGGTACCAAGCCCTTCTTGGCCAATCCGGAACCACGAGTATCGTTCTTACTCCTCGCCTTCTTATTATTCTCAGTACCTTTGGTATGAGAGGCAGAGGAGGGAACACATAAACCGACTGGTACACCCACGGTGTCACTAGAGCGTCCACAGCTATCGCCTGAGGGTCCCTTGACCAGGCGCAATATCTCTTTAGCTTTTTGTTGAGGCGGGACGCCATCATGTCCACCTGTGGCCTTTCCCAACGGTTTACCAACAGTAGGAAGACTTCTGGATGAAGTCCCCACTCTCCCGGGTGTAGGTCGTGTCTGCTGAGGAAGTCTGCTTCCCAGTTGTCCACTCCCGGAATGAACACTGCTGACAGTGCTAGTACGTGATTTTCCGCCCATCGGAGAATCCTTGTGGCTTCTGCCATTGCCATCCTGCTTCTTGTGCCGCCCTGTCGGTTCACATGGGCGACTGCCGTGATGTTGTCTGACTGGATCAGTACCGGCTGGTTTTGAAGCAGGGGTCTTGCCTGACTTAGGGCATTGTAAATGGCCCTTAGTTCCAGAATATTTATATGTAGGGAAGTCTCCTGACTTGACCATAGTCCTTGGAAGTTTCTTCCCTGTGTGACTGCTCCCCAGCCTCGAAGTCTGGCATCCGTGGTCACCAGGACCCAGTCCTGTATGCCGAATCTGCGGCCCTCTAGAAGATGAGCACTCTGCAGCCACCACAGTAGAGACACCCTGGTCCTTGGAGACAGGGTTATCATTTGATGCATCTGAAGATGCGATCCCGACCACTTGTCCAAGAGGTCCCACTGGAAGGTCTGAGATAGTGCTACTCCGACCAGTAACTGCTCCCTGGACCTCGCCTTTATAAGGAGATCGTCCAAGTATGGGATAATTAAAACTCCCTTTTTTCGAAGGAGTATCATCATTTCTGCCATTACCTTGGTAAACACCCTCGGTGCCGTGGACAGTCCAAACGGTAGTGTCTGGAATTGGTAATGGCAATCCTGTACCACAAATCTGAGGTACTCCTGGTGAGGAAGGTAAATAGGGACATGCAGGTAAGCATCCTTGATGTCCAGGGATACCATGTAATCCCCCTCGTCCAGGCTTGCAATAACCGCCCTGAGCGATTCCATCTTGAACTTGAATTTTGTTATGTAAGTGTTCAAGGATTTCAAATTTAAAATGGGTCTCACCGAACCGTCTGGTTTCGGTACCACAAACAGTGTGGAATAGTAGCCCCGGCCTTGTTGAAGTAGGGGTACCTTGACTATCACCTGCTGGGAATACAGCTTGTGAATGGCCTCTAGCACAGCCTCCCTGCCCGATGGAGTCGTCGGTAAGGCTGATTTGAGGAAACGGCGGGGGGGCGGCGCCTCGAATTCCAGCTTGTACCCCTGAGATACTACTTGAAGGATCCAGGGATCCACCCGTGAGCGAGCCCACTGATCGCTGAAATTTTTGAGGCGGCCCCCCCCCGTACCTGGCTCCGCCTGTGGAGCCCCACCGTCATGCGGCTGATTTGGAAGAAGCGGGGGAGGACTTTTGGTCCTGGGAACCGGCTGTGTGTTGCAGCTTTTTCCCCCTTCCTCTGCCTCTAGACAGAAAGGACCCGCCTTTTCCGCGCCTGTTTTTCTGGGGTCGAAAGGACTGTACTTGGTAATACGGTGCTTTCTTAGGCTGTGAGGGGACATGGGGCAAAAATGCAGACTTCCCAGCCGTTGCTGTGGAAACAAGGTCTGAGAGACCGTCCCCGAATAACTCCTCACCCTTATAAGGCAAAACTTCCATGTGCCTTTTAGAATCTGCATCTCCTGTCCACTGCCGAGTCCATAAGCCTCTCCTAGCAGAGATGGACAAAGCACTTATTCTAGATGCCAGCCGGCAGATCTCCCTCTGTGCATCTCTCATGTATAAGACCGAGTCTTTTATATGCTCTATGATTAGCAATATAGTGTCTCTGTCTAGGGTGTCAATATTTTCCGACAGGGAATCTGACCAAGCAGCAGCAGCACTGCACATCCAGGCTGAGGCAATAGCTGGTCTCAGTATAACACCAGTGTGTGTGTAAATAGATTTTAGGATAGCCTCCTGCTTTCTATCAGCAGGTTCCTTTAGGGCGGCCGTATCCGGAGACGGTAGTGCCACCTTTTTAGACAAACGTGTGAGCGCTTTATCCACCCTAGGGGGAGTTTCCCAACGTGACCTATCCTCTGACGAGAAAGGGAACGCCATTAGTAATTTTTTTGAAATCACCAATTTTTTATCGGGGAAAGCCCACGCTTCTTCACACACCTCATTCAATTCCTCAGATGGGGGAAAAACTATAGGTAGTTTTTTCTCCCCAAACATAATACCCTTCTTTGAGGTACCCGGGTTTATATCAGTAAGGTGTAATACCTCTTTCATTGCCTCAATCATGCCACAAATGGCCCTAGCGGACATTAAATTTGACTCATCGTCGTCGACACTTGCATCAGTATCCGTGTCGACATCTGTGTCTGCCATCTGAGGTAGTGGTCGCTCTTACAAGGAGACAGGACCCCACAAAAGCCCTTTGGGGAGACAGAGAGAAAGTATGCCAGCACACACCAGAGCGCTATAATAATACAGGGACTAACTGAATTATGACCCTTTATAGCTGCTTATTATATTAAACTGCGCCCAAATTTAGTGCCCCCCTCTCTTTTTTACCCTTTCCGTAGTGTAGACTGCAGGGGAGAGTCAGGGAGCTTCCTTCCAGCGGAACTGTGAGGGAATAATGGCGCCAGTGTGCTGAGGGAGAAGGCTCCGCCCCTTTTTCGGCGGCCTTTCTCCCGCTTTTTTCTGTAATTCTGGCAGGGGTAATTACCACATATATAGCCTCTGGGACTATATATTGTGGTTATTTTTGCCAGCCAAGGTGATATTATTGCTGCTCAGGGCGCCCCCCCCCCAGCGCCCTGCACCCTCAGTGACCGGAATGTGAAGTGTGTATGAGGAGCAATGGCGCACAGCTGCAGTGCTGTGCGCTACCTTGGTGAAGACTGATGTCTTCTGCCGCCGATTTTCCGGACCTTCTTCATGCTTCTGGCTCTGTAAGGGGGACGGCGGCGCGGCTCCGGGAACGAACACCAAGGACGAGTCCTGCGGTCGATCCCTCTGGAGCTAATGGTGTCCAGTAGCCTAAGAAGCCCAAGCTAGCTGCAAGCAGGTAGGTTCGCTTCTTCTCCCCTTAGTCCCACGATGCAGTGAGCCTGTTGCCAGCAGGTCTCACTGTAAAATAAAAAAACTAATTTTAAACTTTCTTTCTAGCAGCTCAGGAGAGCTCCTAGTGTGCAACCAGCTCGGGCCGGGCACAGAAATCTAACTGAGGTCTGGAGGAGGGGCATAGAGGGAGGAGCCAGTGCACACCAGATAGTACCAAATCTTTCTTATAGAGTGCCCAGTCTCCTGCGGAGCCTGTCTATTCCCCTTGGTCCTTACGGAGTCCCCAGCATCCACTAGGACGTTAGAGAAAAAAAAGATTCTGCCACACTGCTCTACCCCTATATGATGTCATACACTGTCGTTACATAAAGGTGGAGTGTTGCAGACGGTTTACAGAGAGCTGATGCGCAAGTAAGGCTTGTTTTAAGAAGTCCCCTTTGTGCATTAGACTGCTGTTCATTCACAGACTGGTGCAGCTCTACAGGTATTGGCGGCAGGAGCAATAGGTGGGCCCCCATTCCTGAAAGGGCCCGGGACACCAGTACCCACAGTCCTCCACCCCGATGGCTTCCCTGGTGGCAGGTGATTGGCTTAGAAACACAGACTAGCAGAGAGTGTAAGAAAGTAACACACATGGCAAGCGTGAGAACTGCCACCATTGGTGGTGGAGAGAGAGGTGATGCCTGCATCTAGAGCACTCGTGTAGGCAGCATGTACATGAAGGCTTGAGATTTTCTCCATAATCATAAAGGTCATAATAAAGGGATGCAGTTAATTTGCCAGCTGCTGGGATCTCGGCGGTCAGGATCCCGGCACATCAGGGCTGTTCCCACTCGTGGGTGTCCACAGCTTGGTGAATGTAGCGAGACCGCAAGGGGACTCTTAGTGCTCGCCCCGCTGCCGTCATTCTGGCGGGTGGGATGCTGCTATCGGGATACTGACAGCCGCATCCCATCCGCCAGCTAATCATATGTAATCCATAATAAAATAATGTATAACTGAATATTGCATTTATTTACTTGATGGTTAATGTTTAATAACAATGAACAAATATTTGATACTCTGCCTTTAAGGCTCCAACCCTTCTTTCTTTTTTGAAAAGGGCATGGCTGCTATCTGATTAAACCCAGTGGTGAGCAACAGTCACAGGCCCCCAGCAGTCTGGCAAGCTTTCACTAGCGGCCTCTAGTCAGCTGCTGCTGATCTATCCTCTTCTTTTCTATAAAGCAGAAACTACGGGACAGATGTACTAAGCCTTGGAAAGAGATAAAGTGGAGAAACATAAAGTACCAGCCAACCAGGTCCTGTCATTTTTCAAACTGCCTTTAACATGGCAATTAGGAGCTGATTGTCTGGTTGTTTATTACTCTCCAAGTCTTAGTACATAGACCCCTAAGACTGGAGCAGCAAACTTCTGGGTCATGTGATCTCCTCTGCACAACACAAGCTGCGCACCGGAGGAGGGCGTGCAATTTACTCTCCCTCCTGGGACAGGGAGTAAAACAATAGAGTTACTCACGTTTTTAATGTTAATGAACAAACCGTGTTTAGGATCTTCGGTTAATTACCTGAAACATGCGAGAACTTGCTGAGGTCCTTTTGATCTGCTTTTTCCCCCAATATTTAATTTAAAGGTACTGTGTGGTCCTTTAGCTGGATGCAGGGTTACAGATATAGGGGGTCATTCCGAGTTGTTCGCTCGCAAGCTGCTTTTAGCAGCTTTGCACACGCTAAGCCGCCGCCTACTGGGAGTGAATCTTAGCTTATCAAAATTGCGAACGAAAGAGTAGCAAAATAGCGAATAGACACCTCTTAGCAGTTTCTGAGTAGCTGGACACTTACTCTGCCAGTGCGATCAGTTCAGTCAGTGTCGTTCCTGGTTTGACGTCACAAACACACCCAGCGTTCGGCCAGACACTCCTCCGTTTCTCCAGCCACTCCCGCGTTTTTCCCAGAAACGGTAGCGTTTTTTCGCACACTCCCATAAAACGGTCAGTTTCCGCCCAGAAACACCCACTTCCTGTCAATCACATTACGATCACCAGAACGAAGAAAAAACCTTGTAATGCCCTGAGTAAAATACCTAACTGCATAGCAAATATACTTGGCGCAGTCGCAGTGCGAACATTGCGCATGTGTACTAGCGACTAATCGCTCTGTTGCGAGAAAAAAATACAGAACGAACAACTCAGAATGACCCCCATAGTTCTTGAAGTATATTGGTTGCCCAGTACTGATATAGCTGTTAGAGGAGAATAGGGTGACAGGTATGTGCTCCAGGAAATTCTTCAGGAAGACGTATAGGTAAGAGAAAGTGACTAAGGATACAGTCATGGGATTCATGATGTAGTGACAAGTGGTGCTGTTCAGGGTGAGCTGTGTATGGAAGACCAACTACAAGAAGAAGACCTCTCATGTATTTAATGTTCACTGTTCCATGCTAATTTCCCACCAGGCCAGAGCAGGTAGACCTCTGCTTCCCTTCACGGCCATCAGACTGCGCCTCATATCAGTCATACTGAGCCAACATCAGGTGTAAGATGGCGGGGCTGGCGGAAACATGGTCACACATTGAGGTGTGTAGTGTGATCAGATTTCTGTGTGTAAAGGGTGAGGTGTACGGTGATAACGTCAGGCCACGGAAACAGGTTTGGTGCACTGCTTTTTATAATGGCAGGACAGACGTTTAAGATGAGCAGTGTCCGGCCGGCCAAGCACCCCCACCACAGGCCGTGCACCAAACCTGTTTCTGTGATATGACGTTATCAAGGTACACCTCGACAGGTGAGAGCCCTTGTTACCTTACTCTTATATTTTGAGAACAAGTTTGATGACCACCAGCTGTCTCATTTTTCTTATACAAACAACCCCCATCCAATGGGAATCTTCTCTCCAGCACTAATCAAAATGGAAATGAGAAGACACCTGAACAGGCAGCCGCAAACCTGACTTAACATACATGTAGCCACAACGCTAATGATTGCAATATTATCAACCAGAGCTAGGTTGTGCTTGTGGTGTTGTCATTACCATGATCGTCATCATCAATTGTCCTTACCCCAGGCATCCCGCAGAAGATACACTTCCTAAGAAGCGTATCTGGGATGCACTAATTGGGGTTCCCCGTCACTTTTTACGCAGAAAACGACACCAAAAAAAGTTTAAAAAAAAACATGTCGACCTTTCCATGACATTTCAGGGGGTGAGGTTAAAATTATGCAAATCTTCCAGCATTGCCTCATATTAGCCCCGCCCCTCCCTAAGGACCCTTATTGCCAGTTTTATTTCTCCATCTGGCCCACTTCACTAGGAAGTGGGCAGAAGGCGGAAGATCCACCTACTCTTCCAGGTGTCTGGAGGACTTCCTGAAAATAAGGAGTCTCCCAGACCTTCTAGGAGAGTAGGTAAGTATGTAGGTGACATGTATGTGAAAAGGTACTCACGTAAGTGGTGTTGTAACCCTTATTAACCGATCAGACACTTGCTTTCATTTAACCTGTCCTAGCAAAAACTAAAGGATCTCACTGGATGCTATAGATTACAGAACCAAGTTTTCATTTTTGGGCACTTAGCGCATTTCAGTTTGTGCAAACCTGGCACATAACTAGGTGCACCTATACTGTACATTGTCAGCATCTACACTGCAGAGGCGGACTGGGGCCTGGCACATCACTGTACACGCTTATGACATGAGGGGAGTGGACATGGTCATGGGGGTGTACTATGAGTGGGTGTGGATCATAGGGTCGACCACACTTAGGTCGACAATAACTAAGTTGACACCTGAAATAGGTCGACATGGTCGACATGACTAAAGGTTGACATGAGTTTTTTTTTAACATTTTCTGGTGTTGTTTTCTTCGTAGAGTGACCGGGAACCCCAATTAGTGCACCGTGTCCCCTCGCATGGCTCGCTTTGCTCGCCATGCTTCGGACAGGTTACCATTCCCAGTTGTAGTCCACGTGGATCGTAAAGTATGAAAAAGTTAAAAAAATGGAAAAAATTGTGAAAAGCTTATGTCGACCTTTTGTCACGTCGACCTAGAACATGTTGACCTAGTAACCATGTCGACCTAGTAACCATGTCGACCTAATGCATGTTGACCTAAGTGTGGTCGACCTAAAGACCGGATACCCTATGAGTCAGGGGGACCTGACCTTGCATCACGCCTTGTATACTGGCCGTGGGTGGGACAAAGGGAGGGCGGGCGTATGAGCAGAGAGCCGGAAGGCTGCGCTGCTTGACTAGCCCCATCTGGCCATCAGATCTTCTGGCATTTGCCAGAGTGCCAGATGGTCAGTCCAGTACTGTACACTTGTCTGCATGTGCAAATATTACTGTTTCTGCAGCGGGGTACACTGGTATTCCACAGGGAATAACATCAGGGTGTAGAGTTGGATCTTGATCCGAGGCACCAACAGGCTAAAGCTTTGACTGTTCCCAGGATGCACTGCACCGCCTTCTCTATATCCCCGCCTCCAGGCACTGGAGCTCAGTTTGTAAGTTGGTGCCTGGAGACAGAGCTTTTCTGAGAAGAAAGAAGACTTCAAGGGCCGCAGCACAGGCACTAGATACTATATGTCACTGACATATCGTGCTGCGGCTCCATCACCTCCCCCAGTGGCGCTGTATACTCCGTACTCCCGCGCCCTGGTTGCCGGGTACTTACAGCGGAGGCGCTCTGGTCTCATCAGGCACACATACCGCCGCTGCTCTCCTGGATCGCGTGGCCGCACGTTAGGGAGGAGGTAAGAGGGCCCCCCAGGTGGGACCCGCTGAAATCGCGATCCGCTGCAGTCTCCGAAGACGGACCACGCCGCTGGAGACGGACCTCCAAGTAAAGCAAAGGGTCAGGCGTACCCGAAACAGGCTCGCACTTCCAAAACCTCTAAGCCCAAACCTAAACGTTCTTGGGCCACCCGTCAGCCTGCTTCCAAATCAGACAAGCCTGCTGCATGACGGGGCGGGCCTCCCCCTGGGGGACCCCAGGGTGGGAGGCCGACTTCTGCGGTTTGCCCAGGTATGGTTACAGACCACTTCAGACGCCTGGGTGAGGGAGGTCTAAAGGCCATTACTCACTACTTATTCTTCTAGATCTATCTGCTGCATTTGACACTGTTAACCACTCTCTTCTCATACAAACACTACAATCCCTAGGTCTTAAAGACACAGCCCTTTCTTGGTTCCTATCCTACCTATCTAATCGCTCCTTCAGTGTTCGCTTCTCTGAATCTACCTCCTCTTCGCTACCTCTTTCAGTTGGAGTACCGCAAAGCTCATCTTGGGTCCTCTTCTTTTCTCTATCTATACCTCATCTCTTGGTAAACTAATCAGCTCTTTTGGATTTCAGTATCATCTGTACGCAGATGATACTCAAATCTACCTATCCTCCCCTGACTTGTCCCTATCTGTACTGGGCCATGTCACTGAATGGCTTTCTGCCATTTCATCCTGGATGACATCTCGCCACCTCAAAATTAATATTTCAAAAGACAGAATTAATTATATTTCCACCGGCCAATAGTAGGTACCAACCTGATATCTCTATCACTGTTGAAAACTCGACTATCTACCCTACCCCACTAGCTCGCTGCCTAGGTGTCATCCTTGACTCTGATCTGTCCTTTGTTCCCCACATTCAATTTGTCTCAAGATCATGTTACATGCATCTAAAAAACATATCCAAAATTCGACCATACCTTACACAAGACACTGCTGAAACCTACTCCATGCTCTCATTATCTCCCGCATTGATTATTACAATAGTCTCCCTACTGGTCTTCCCAAAACGAGACGCTCACCACTACAATCCATTCTGAATGCAGCTGCGAAGCTCATCTTCCTCGCTAGACGTTCATCGTCTGCAGATCCACTCTGTCAGTCCCTCCATTGGTTACCTGTATTCTACCGTATTCAATATAAAGTACTTTTACTCACACACAAGGCCATTAACCAAACTACACCAACGTACATCACTTCGCTTATCTCAAAATATCTCCCAACCCCACCTCTCCGCTTTTCACAAGACCTGCGTCTCTCATCCACACTCATTACTCGCTCCCACTCACGATTGCAGGACTTTCATCGGGCGCACCCACTCTGTGGAATGCCCTACCATGCACAATAGGACTCTCCTCTAGTCTCCAAACCTTCAAGCGTTCCCTGAAAACTCATCTCTTTAGGCAAGCATATCACCCACCCACATAACTTTCATAAACCTTCCTATCAAATTGCATCCACTCTGCACAGTCCACACATATCCTCACATGTCTTCTCATTCTTCACTTTTCCTTCCTCTTGAACCTGGTTCATCATTGCTGTATGACCATATCATACAGCCCACCAAGAACCTTTGCAATCTGGCGGACAACTATGCAATAGATAGCACCTTTCTTTGTGTATACATGCCTATTTCCCTATAGATTATAAGCTTGCGAGCAGGGCCTTCCTACCTCTATGACTGTTTGTTGTTACCCAGTTTTGTTATATCATTGTTATTTCCAATTGTAAAGTGCAACGGAACGTGCTGCGCTATATAAGAAACTGTTAATAAATAAATAAGTCGTCACTCACGGATACGCCATCTCTTTCAAGACACGCCCCCCTTACCAGTTTTGCTCGACAGTTATCCCTTTGGATCCGTTAAAAGCAAAAACTCTACATATGGTGGTGAAATCCCTCCTGGACATAGGAGTGATAGTGCCGGTGCCTCTGTCTCAGAGAGGCTGGGGGTACTATTCAACACTGTTCCTAGTTCTGAAGCCGAATGGATCCTCCCGGGCCATTCTCAACCTCAAGTCTTTGAACAAATTTGTGAAGGTATCCAAATTCCGTATGGAAACTCTTCGCTGTATTGTTCTGGCTTTGGAGCCCAAGGATTATATGGTATCTCTGGACATACAGGATGCTTACCTACACATACCTATTGCCATGTCGCATCAGTGGTATCTGCGGTTTGCTATTGGCAACCTACATTATCAGTTCCAAGCCTTGCCTTTTGGACTGACCACAGCTCCTCGGATCTTTACCAAGGTCATGGCAATCATGACGGCCATTCTCTGTCGTCAAGGCATCAGGATCCTGCCGTATCTGGATGACTTGCTGATCCTGGCGAACTCCCCAGAGGTTCTCATCCGTCATCTGGAACTGACGGTCCAATTCCTACAAGCCCACGGGTGGCTATCAATTGGAGGAAATCCTCACTGGTCCCTGCCCAGAGCATGGTGCACCTAGGGGCATTGCTGGACACACACATCCAACATTTATTTTTGTCTCCAGAGAAGGTCCTGAAACTTCAGGACAGGATAAGATGTTTCCAGACTCGCCCAAGAGTGTCGATACACTCGGCGATGCAAGTACTAGGCCTCATGTTGTCGGCTTTCGACATGGTAGAGTACGCTCAATTTCATTCTCGCCCTCTGCAGAGGTTAATCCTTTCCAAGTGGGATGGCCTGCCTCACCGGATCAGGTCTCACATGATTTCCTAGACTCTGGAAGTTCGTCTGTCTCTGAGCTGGTGGCTCCAGGACCAACAATTGAGCAGGGGTCGTCCTTTCTGGATCTCCAACTGGGTCCTCCTAACGAAGGATGCCAGTCTGCTGGGTTGGGGCGCAGTGTTGGAGCAACACTCTCTTCAGGGTCGGTGGACCAAGGAGGAATCCCTCCTCCCGATAAATATTCTGGATTTGCGGGTAGTGTTCAATGCTCTGAAACTGGCCCTGCCTCTGGTACAGAACAGGCCTGTTCAAGTACAGTCGGACAACGTCACCACGGTGGCGTACATAAATCATCAAGGCGGCACTTGAAGCCGCATGGCAATGATGAAAGTGTCAAATATTCTTCTGTGGGCGGAACGCCATCTGCCAGCCATATCGGCAGTGTTCATTCTGGGAGTCCTCAACTGGGAAGCGGACTTTCTCAGTCGTCAGGACGTACACGCCGGAGAGTGGAATCTTCATCCAGAAGTCTTTCAACTCCTAGTGGACAAGTGTGGCCTACCAGATGTAGACCTGATGGCGTCTTAACACAATCACAAGGTTCCGGTCTTCGGAGCAAGGACAAGGGATCCTCAAGCAGCGTTCGTGGACGCACTGGCAATTCCATGGAACTTTCGGCTGCCGTATGTGTTCCCTCCGGTGTCACTCCTGCCCAGGGTAAGAAGGAAGTTCAAGCAAGAAGGAGGAATACTACTTCTAATCGCTCCAGTGTAGCACAGATGGCATTGGTTCTCTCGATAGAGCATCCTTTTCTACTTCCGCAAAGCCCAGAACTCTTCGTTCAGGGCCCTTGTGTCTACCAGGATCTGGCTCGACTGGTTTTGACGGGGGGATCTTGAAGCTTCACTCCTGAGGGCCAAGGGATTCTCTGAGGTGGTCATTCAAACTATGTTGAAAGCCCGTAAACCAGCTTTGGCTCGGATTTATTATAGGGTCTGTATTTCTTACTTCACCTGGTGTTCGGCTAAGAATTATGATGCATACAAGTTCAGTACTGCCAAACTTTTGGCTTTTCTGCAACAAGGCCTGGACTTAGGCCTTCGTCTGGCCTCCCTCAAGGTTCATATTTTAGCCTTGTTGGTATGGTTTCAGAGAAAAATTGCGTCTCTGTCTGGTCTTGTTTTTACTGGCTAATACCTCTGCTCGAAGGGTGTTGGACTTAGGTGCCTAGTTCTGTCGGTCACCCTTTCTGATTTTTCACTGTTAACCGTGCGGTTCTTAGAACTCGCCCTGGTTATCTACCGAAGGTGGTGTCATCTTTCCACCTTAACCAAGAGATTGTGGTTCCTGCCTTTATCTCTCCTGGTTTGTCTTCCAAAGAGCAGTCGTCGTTGTATGTGGTACGGGCTCTCCGTATATATGTGAAGAGAACCGCCTCTCATAGGAGATATGATTCTCTCTTTGTCCTTTTTGGTTTTCACAAACGTGGCTGGCCTGCAAATAGCAAATTCTGGCCAGATGGATTAGAATGGTGATTGCACAAGCTTATGCGCAGGCTGGACTTCCAGCTCCTGCTGCCATCAAGGCCCATTCTACTCGGTCTGTTGGACCTTCTTGGGTGGCCTGCCGTGGCGCGTCCCTAGAACAATTGTGCAAGGCGGCTACGCGGTCCTCAGTGAACACGTTCATCAGGTTCTATGCCTTTGATACTTCCGCCTCCCACGATGCTTCCTTTGGACGCCGGGTTCTTGTACCCACTACAGTGCGTCCCCTCCCATGAGGAACTGCTTTAGGACATCCCCGATGTTATTATTTGTGGAATACCAGTGTACCCCGCTGCAGAAAATGAGATTTATGGTAAGACTTACCATTGTTAAATCTCTTTCTGCGAGGTACACTAGATTCCACAGGGCGCCCACTCTGACGCACTTAGCTTCTTTGGGTTTGTATGGCATTAGCCTCTGGTACCTTGTCCTGTCGTGAGAATGTGGTTCTCTGTGGCTAACTACTATTGTCTCTTTTACCTGCTACTGCATTGGACTGGTTAACAAAACTGAGCTCTAGTGCCTGGAGGCGGGGATATAGAGGAGGCGGTGCAGTGCATCGTGGGAACAGTCAAAGCTTTAGCCTGTTGGTGCCTCGGATCAAGATCCAACTCTACACCCCGATGTTATTCCCTGTGGAATCCAGTGTACCTCGCAGAAAGAGATTTAACAATGGCAATTCTTACCATAAATCTCCTTTCTCTGACGTCCTAGTGGATGCTGGGAACTCCGTAAGGACCATGGGGAATAGCGGCTCTGCAGGAGACTGGGCACAAAAAGTAAAAGCTTTAGACTATCTGGTGTGCACTGGCTCCTCCCCCTATGACCCTCCTCCAAGCCTCAGTTAGATTTTTGTGCCCGAACGAGAAGGGTGCAAGCTAGGTGGCTCTCCTGAGCTGCTTAGAAGTAAAAGTTTAAATAGGTTTTTTATTTTCAGTGAGTCCTGCTGGCAACAGGTTCACTGCATCGTGGGACTAAGGGGAGAAGAAGCGAACTCACCTGACTGCAGAGTGGATTGGGCTTCTTGGCTACTGGACATTAGCTCCAGAGGGACGATCACAGGTTCAGCCTGGATGGGTCCCGGAGCCGCGCCGCCGGCCCCCTTACAGAGCCAGAAGAGCGAAGAGGTCCGGAGAAAGCGGCGGCAGAAGACGTTCCTGTCTTCAAATAAGGTAGCGCACAGCACTGCAGCTGTGCGCCATTGCTCTCAGCACACTTCACACTCCGGTCACTGAGGGTGCAGGGCGCTGGGGGGGAGCGCCCTGAGACGCAATAAAAACGATATAAAAACCTTATATGGCTAAAAAAAATGCATCACATATAGCTCCTGGGCTATATGGATGCATTTATCCCCTGCCAGTTTCCTGAAAAAAGCGGGAGAAAAGGCCGCCGTGAAGGGGGCGGAGCCTTTCTCCTCAGCACACAAGCGCCATTTTCTTTCACAGCTCCGCTGGAAGGACGGCTCCCTGACTCTCCCCTGCAGTCCTGCACTACAGAAACAGGGTAAAACAGAGAGGGGGGCACTATTGGCAGCTAATATATAAATACAGCAGCTATAACAGGGAGTAACACTTATATAAGGTTATCCCTGTATATATATAGCGCTCTGGTGTGTGCTGGCAAACTCTCCCTCTGTCTCCCCAAAGGGCTAGTGGGGTCCTGTCCTCTATCAGAGCATTCCCTGTGTGTGTGCTGGGTGTCGGTACGATTGTGTCGACATGTATGAGGAGGAAAATGATGTGGAAGCAGAGCAATTGCCTGTGTTAGTGATGTCACCCCCTAGGGAGTCGACACCTGACTGGATGGTAGTAATTAAAGAATTACGTGACAATGTCAGCACTTTGCAAAAAACTGTTGACGACATGAGACAGCCGACAAATCAATTAGTGCCTGTTCAGGCGTCTCAGACACCGTCAGGGGCGCTAAAACGCCCGTTACCTCAGATGGTCGACACAGACCCTGACACGGATACTGAATCCAGTGTCGACGGTGACGAGACAAACGTAATGTCCAGTAGGGCCACACGTTACATGATCACGGCAATGAAGGAGGCATTGAACATTTCTGACACTACAAGTACCACAAAAAAGGGTATTATGTGGGGTGTGAAAAAACTACCAGTGGTTTTTCCTGAGTCAGATGAATTAAATGAGGTGTGTGATAAAGCGTGGGTTTCCCCCGATAAAAAACTGCTGATTTCTAATAAATTATTGGCACTATACCCTTTCCCGCCAGAGGTTAGGGCACGTTGGGAAACACCCCCTAGGGTAGATAAGGCGCTCACACGCTTATCAAAACAAGTGGCGTTACCGTCTCCTGATACGGCCGCTCTCAAGGAACCAGCTGATAGAAGGCTGGAAAATATCTTAAAAGGTATATACACACATACCGGTGTTATACTGCGACCAGCGATCGCCTCAGCCTGGATGTGCAGCGCTGGAGTGGCTTGGTCGGATTCCCTGACTGAAAATATTGATACCCTGGATAGGGACAGTATATTATTAACTATAGAGCATTTAAAGGATGCATTACTATATATGCGAGATGCACAGAGGGATATTTGCACCCTGGCATCTAGAGTAAGTGCGATGTCCATTTCTGCCAGAAGAACGTTATGGACGCGACAGTGGTCAGGTGATGCGGATTCCAAACGACATATGGAAGTATTGCCGTATAAAGGGGAGGAGTTATTTGGGGTCGGTCTATCGGACCTGGTGGCCACGGCAACGGCTGGAAAATCCACCTTTTTACCCCAGGTCACCTCTCAGCAGAAAAAGACACCGTCTTTTCAAACCCAGTCCTTTCGTCCCTATAAGGGCAAGAGGGAAAAAGGCCGCTCATTCCTGCCCCGGGGCAGAGGAAGGGGAAAAAGACTGCACCATGCAGCCTCTTCCCAAGAGCAGAAGCCCTCCCCCGCTTCTGCCAAGTCCACAGCATGACGCTGGGGCTCTGCAAGCAGACTCGGGCACGGTGGGGGGCCGTCTCAAGAATTTCAGCGCGCAGTGGGCTCACTCGCAAGTGGACCCCTGGATCCTGCAGTTAGTATCACAGGGGTACAAATTGGAATTCGAGACGTCTCCCCCTCGCCGGTTCCTGAAGTCTGCTCTACCAACGTCTCCCTCCGACAGGGAGGCAGTATTGGAAGCTATTCACAAGCTGTATTCCCAGCAGGTGATAATCAAGGTACCCCTCCTACAACAGGGAAAGGGGTATTATTCCACGCTGTTTGTGGTACCGAAACCGGACGGCTCGGTGAGACCAATTTTAAATCTAAAATCTTTGAACACTTACATAAAAAGGTTCAAATTCAAGATGGAGTCACTCAGAGCAGTGATAGCGAACCTGGAAGAAGGGGACTATATGGTATCTCTAGACATCAAGGATGCTTATCTCCATGTCCCAATCTACCCTTCTCACCAAGGGTACCTCAGGTTTGTGATACAAAACTGTCATTATCAGTTTCAGACGCTGCCGTTTGGATTGTCCACGGCACCACGGGTCTTTACCAAGGTAATGGCCGAAATGATGATTCTTCTTCGAAGAAAAGGCGTATTAATTATCCCTTACTTGGACGATCTCCTGATAAGGGCAAGGTCCAGGGAACAGTTAGAGGTTGGAGTAGCACTATCTCAGGTAGTGCTACGTCAGCACGGGTGGATTCTAAATATCCCAAAATCACAGCTGATTCCAACAACACGTCTACTGTTCCTAGGGATGATTCTGGACACAGTCCAGAAAAAGGTGTTTCTCCCGGAGGAGAAGGCCAGGGAGTTATCCGAGCTAGTCAGGAACCTCCTAAAACCAGGACAAGTGTCAGTGCATCAGTGCACGAGAGTCCTGGGAAAAATGGTGGCTTCTTACGAAGCGATTCCATTCGGAAGATTCCATGCAAGAACTTTTCAGTGGGATCTGCTGGACAAATGGTCCTGATCGCATCTTCAGATGCATCAGCGGATAACCCTATCTCCAAGGACAAGGGTATCTCTCCTGTGGTGGTTACAGAAGGCTCATCTTCTCGAGGGCCGCAGATTCGGCATTCAGGATTGGATGCTGGTAACCACGGATGCCAGCCTGAGAGGCTGGGGAGCAGTCACACAGGGAAGAAATTTCCAGGGCTTGTGGTCAAGCATGGAAACGTCTCTTCACATAAATATACTAGAGCTAAGGGCCATTTACAATGCCCTAAGTCAAGCAAGGCCTCTGCTTCAGGGTCAACCGGTATTGATCCAGTCGGACAACATAACGGCTGTCGCCCACGTAAACAGACAGGGCGGCACAAGAAGCAGGAGGGCAATGGCAGAAGCTGCAAGGATTCTCCGCTGGGCGGAAAATCATGTGATAGCACTGTCAGCAGTGTTCATTCCGGGGGTGGACAACTGGGAAGCAGACTTCCTCAGCAGACACGACCTCCACCCGGGGGAGTGGGGACTTCATCCAGAAGTCTTCCAAGTGATTGTAAACCGTTGGGAAAAACCAAAGGTGGACATGATGGCGTCCCGTCTCAACAAGAAACTGGACAGATATTGCGCCAGGTCAAGGGACCCTCAGGCAATAGCGGTGGACGCTCTGGTAACTCCGTGGGTGTTCCAGTCGGTATATGTGTTCCCTCCTCTTCCTCTCATACCAAAAGTACTGAGAATCATAAGAAGGAGAGGAGTAAGAACGATACTCGTGGCTCCGGATTGGCCAAGAAGAACTTGGTACCCGGAACTGCAAGAGATGCTCACGGAGGACCCGTGGCCTCTACCTCTAAGGAAGGACCTGCTCCAGCAGGGACCTTGTCTGTTCCAAGACTTACCGCGGCTGCGTTTGACGGCATGGCGGTTGAACGCCGGATCCTGAAGGAAAAAGGCATTCCAGATGAAGTCATCCCTACCCTGATCAAGGCCAGGAAGGATGTAACTGCAAAACATTATCATCGCATTTGGCGAAAATATGTTGCGTGGTGTGAGGCCAAGAAGGCCCCTACGGAGGAATTTCAACTGGGTCGTTTTCCTACATTTCCTGCAAGCAGGATTGTCTATGGGCCTAAAATTAGGATCCATTAAGGTTCAAATTTCGGCCCTGTCGATCTTCTTCCAGAAAGAACTGGCTTCACTGCCTGAAGTTCAGACGTTTGTCAAAGGGGTACTGCATATACAGCCTCCTTTTGTGCCCCCAGTGGCACCTTGGGATCTCAATGTAGTTTTAGGGTTCCTAAAATCACATTGTTTTGAACCACTTGCCACAGTGGATTTGAAATATCTCACATGGAAAGTGGTAATGCTGTTGGCCCTGGCTTCAGCCAGGCCCGTATCAGAATTGGCGGCTTTATCCTATAAAAGCCCTTACCTGATATTTCATTCGGATAGGGCGGAATTGAGGACTCGTCCTCAATTTCTCCCTAAGGTGGTTTCAGCGTTTCACATGAATCAACCTATTGTGGTACCTGTGGCTACTAGGGACTTGGAGGACTCCAAGTTGCTGGACGTAGTCAGGGCCCTGAAAATATATGTTTCCAGGACGGCTGGAGTCAGAAAATCTGACTCGCTGTTTATACTGTATGCACCCAACAAGCTGGGTGCTCCTGCTTCTAAGCAGACGATTGCTCGTTGGATTTGTAGTACAATTCAACTTGCACATTCGGTGGCAGGCCTGCCACAGCCAAAATCTGTAAAAGCCCATTCCACAAGGAAGGTGGGCTCATCTTGGGCGGCTGCCCGAGGGGTCTCGGCTTTACAACTTTGCCGAGCAGCTACTTGGTCAGGGGCAAACACGTTTGCAAAATTCTACAAATTTGATACCCTGGCTGAGGAGGACCTGGAGTTCTCTCATTCGGTGCTGCAGAGTCATCCGCACTCTCCCGCCCGTTTGGGAGCTTTGGTATAATCCCCATGGTCCTTACGGAGTTCCCAGCATCCACTAGGACGTCAGAGAAAATAAGAATTTACTTACCGATAATTCTATTTCTCGTAGTCCGTAGTGGATGCTGGGCGCCCATCCCAAGTGCGGATTGTCTGCAATACTTATATATAGTTATTGTTACAAACAAATCGGGTTGTTTATTGTTGGAAGCCATCTTTTCAGAGGCTCCTACGGTTATCATACTGTTAACTGGGTTCAGATCACGAGTTGTACTGTGTGATTGGTGTGGCTGGTATGAGTCTTACCCGGGATTCAAGATCCTTCCTTATTATGTACGCTCGTCCGGGCACAGTATCTTAACTGAGGCTTGGAGGAGGGTCATAGGGGGAGGAGCCAGTGCACACCAGATAGTCTAAAGCTTTTACTTTTTGTGCCCAGTCTCCTGCGGAGCCGCTATTCCCCATGGTCCTTACGGAGTTCCCAGCATCCGCTACGGACTACGAGAAATAGAATTATCGGTAAGTAAATTATTCTTGAGTCCAACTCTAAGGGGGGATTGAGTTAGCCACGAGGTACAGACGGAACATTGCGTATTGCTGTCTGATATATGTTGTCCATTCTGGATAGCCTCAGTAGTTTTTGCTCGCACTCTGTAGAAGAATGAACAAATACAAGACAGGTAATCCCTCCTGTAAATACCCTCATTATGTGCAGCCGCATCTTGGAACCTCGCAGCCTGAATTGCCTCTCAATTTAGGGAACTTGACTGCAGTGATGAGTATATCATAGGTATCAGTAACATAGTCCAATGATCTGTCTTTGCATTGAGTGCAGCATCCCAGCATGCAGAATTCATTAACATCAGAAATGATCTCTTCAAAGGAAATGACTGCACCTTTATAGGGGTCGGGAACCAGAGCTGTGTCTGATGTCTCCTTTCTGTCTTATCGGATTTCACCCCCACTCAGCTGTATGGAATAGCAGATTTTGTACCGCACTGTTTCTGTTCTGTCATCTCACATGAATCCGTACATCTATAATTAGCTAGGCATGCATCCCAGGATGCTCAATCTAGTGTTTTTACATGTCAGTGAGACAGGAGATGTATTGTTATAAATAACCATATGGTGGTATTGATAATAAGCAAATGTATTTGCTATTTCTCGATTAATAAAACGTGTGGAACTAATACACTAAAGTAGTCGTTTCGGATCTCCATGGGAGAGGCAGTGATTTACGTATTGAAAGGTGTTAAATTGGCAATACATGCTGATTGGCCTGCGGCAGGATTTTAAGCATAGACGGAGTCCTTGGGGTTCATGTCTCTTAAGGGTAATTAATAATTAACCTTACTATAATCAAGTTGTTGATTTGGTCGCTTACCTGTTTAGGAATTCACCAGCTGGATTTCCCAATCCTTTTTCTACTGGATTAGTAAATCAATCACAAATTTTCTGTTTGGAAGTTTTTTGTATTTTTTTGTGTTTTTTTCTTTTTTACCCTCTCGCCCTTCCTCTCCCCATGTTTTTCTGTTTTATTGAAAACTAGTGTGATGACAAATCTTACCTGGCTTTTATTTATTTTTTCTTCTGTCTCCACCTCCCCCTCTCCTCTTTCTCACATGCCTCCTACCCCCACTCTCTGCCCCCTCAACACTTTCTCCCCAACTCTCACCACCACTCTCTCTTTCCTAACCCAACACTTTCTCCCCACCTTTCTTCCTTTCCCCCTTGTCTTCCTCTGCCCTCTCCCTCTTGTGCATCACGGGGTCAGAGTTCATACCAAATATCATTATTATTTATTTATTACCAGTTATCGATATAGCGCACTTTACAGAGAATAATTGTCCAATCACGTCAGTCCCTGTCCCACACACACATTCATGCTAGCGTTAATTTTGTTAGGAGCCAATTAACCTACCAGTACATTTTTGGTTTGTGGGAGGAATCCGGAGTACCCGGAGGAAACCCACCCAAGTACGGGGAGAATATACAAACTCCACACAGTTAGGGCCATGGTGGGTATTGAACCCATGACCTCAGTGCTGTGAGGCAGTAATGCTAACCATTACACCATCCGTACTGCCCATTACATTCCAAAGTGATTAAATAACTTTTATCAATAGTCCATTTTATTATTATTTATTTATTACGAGTTATTTATATAGCGCACACACATTCCGCAGCGCTTTACAGAGAATATTTGGTCATTCACATCGGTCCCTGCCCCAGTGGAGCTTACAGTCTATATTCCATACCACATGTACACATTCATACTAGGGTTAATTTTTGGTGGGATCCAATTAACCTACCAGTATATTTTTGGATTGTGGGAGGAAACCGGAGTACCCGGAGGAAACCCACACAAGTATGGGGAGAATATACAAACTCCACACAGTTAGGGCCATGATGGGAATCGAACCCGTGACCTCAGTGCTGTGAGGCAGTAATGCTAACCCTTACACCATCCGTACTGCCTTACTGTATACATTTGTCATGTGAGAAGTGACATCACTACTCCAAATATAAGTTACAGTAGCCTATATTTTACAGGAATGATATCACAACTTACCAAATATATAGGACCATACACCGGAAGTGCTGTAAGCTTTTCAATTAGAGATTAGGTTTACAAAGTTATCACTATAGCAAATGGTCTGTGATTTCATCTTTTGTCATAGTTATTTTTAGAGAATGTCTCTGCACACTGTAGAATCTATATATAAAAATGTTAATTTGCAGTGTGGAAAATGCAATCATCCTTTATTGTTAGTAATGAAGAAGCTGATGATTCTGTATCTTTTGTTAATGGATAATGGAGTTTTTTTAAGGGCTATATTTGGGAAAAATAAAATGTGTCTGTTTTGTAGCTATGACCACAATCACATCGTTGTGTCTTCTAGTAGAGTATACATACTTGGCTGTCGTGAAACCTCTGCCGTTCAGTGGGTCAGCCGCAATGAGATTTTTAGGCTATATACTTGTGAAAGCCTTTTTTAGTGTAGAATTTAGTGACGTCAAATTCCCTATGGAAATAACAACCCTGTTTTTAAATAAATTATCAGTAAAAAATGTTTGACGTTATTTTATCTGCTGTGCAATATGAACCTAAAAGGATAAGTGTGTCTGTATAAATTATGTAATAATTGAAGTCAGACTTGGAAAGATGTTAAAATATAATATTTTTGTACTCGTGGCGGAATTTGTGAGTGGTGGGCCCAGATGCAAAAAAGAGAGTTATGGTAGACTTACCATTGTTAACTCTCTTTCTGCGAGGTACATTGGGTTCCACAGGGAAGCATCGGGGTGTAGAGTGGATCTTGATCCAGAGGCACCAACAGGCTAAAGCTTTAGGCTGTCCCAGGATGCATTGGGCCTCCTCTATAACCCCACCTCCAGGCACTGTGAGCTCAGTTTCGTTAACCAGTCCAATGCAGGAGCAGGTAAGAGAGAAGGTAGATGTTAGTCACATAGAACCACATTCTCACGACAGGAGATGGGACCAGCAGCTTATGCCATACAAACCCATAGAAGCTAGGTGCGTCAGAGTGGGCGCCCTGTGGAACCCAATGTACCTCGCAGAAAGAGAGTTAACAATGGTAAGTCTACCATAACTCTCCTTTTCTGCAGCAGGTTACATTGGTTTCCACAGGGAAACATTGGGGATGTCCTAAAGCAGTTCCTCAAGGCAGGGGATGCGCCTTAGCGGGTATGAGAACCTGGCATCCAAAGGAAGCATCCTGGGAGGCGGAAGTATCAAAAGCATAGAGCCTAGCAAACATGTTCACAGAGAACCACGTAGCCGCCTTGCACAATTGTTCTGCGGACGCGCCACAGTGGGCCGCCAAAGAAGGTCCAACAGACTGACCAGAATGGGCATTAATAGCAGCAGGAGCTGGGAGACCAGCCTTCACATATGCTTGTGCAATCACCATTCTAATCCATCTGGCCAAGGTTTGCTTATTCGCAGGCCAGCCACGTTTGTGAAAACCAAACAAAACAAAAAGGGAATCTGACCTCCTGATAGAGGCAGTCCTCTCCACATACAGTATATGCAGAGAGCCCGTACCACATCCAAAGAACGCTCTTTGGAGGACAAATCAGAAGAGATAAAGGCCAGAACCACAATCTCTTGGTTGAGGTGAAAAGATGACACCACCTTAGGTAAATAACCTAGGCGAGTTCTAAGAACTGCCCGGTCACGATGAAATATTGGACAACAGTCCAACACCCTTCTGGTGGCAATAGCCAGTAAAAACAAGACCTTGGCCGGGAGCCATTTAAGGTCCACTGTCTCAAGAGGTTCAGATGGAGATTCTTGCAGGGCATTCAGGACAACAGACAGATCCCATGGAGACACAGGAGGGACATAGAGAGTCTGAATCCGTAAGACCCCCTGAGTGAATGTATGAACGTCAGGTATAGACGCAATTTCTCTTACGTCCTAGAGGATGCTGGGGACTCCAAAAGGACCAAGGAGTATAGACGGGATCCGCAGGAGCTTGGGCACACTATAAAGACTTAAACTGGGTGTGAACTGGCTCCTCCCTCTATGCCCCTCCTCCAGACCTCAGTTAGACTTTGTGCCCAGGAGTGACTGGACACACACTCAGTGATCGCAAAAACGCGCTATAGCGCGTTTTTTACCCCAAAATGAGGACTGGGGACTCACTTTGTAAGAATGGGCGGGTCCCCGGGGACGCGCTCCGTTGAAATTGCTCTCTGGCGCCTGATTGGTTACTAGCTGACTTTTCTCTGACCTTATTGGTCTGAAGTCAGCGGCGGCTGCTGCTGCTGCTGGGCGGGAAGATGCGGTGCCGGGAGTCAGACAGGAACACGCTGAGAGGACTGACAGGAAGCTGCAGCGCGGCGCTCCCGGGCTTGATCCACACTTCTCACCCTCTCCCCGGCTGCACTAGTCCACGGGAGGGGGGAGGGGAGAGGGGAGGGCCCGCTAGATTACAGATGATACGGGAGATCCCGGAGCCGCCGCAAGATGACATCACCCAGCAGAGTGATGAAGTCGGACCCGCCACCTGTGAACAAATCCCTGCTCGGAGCTGGCAGGGCAGAGGTAATTTAGCTGAGCCAGTGTGCGGGGCCAGGCAGAAACTGAACAGCAGCAGGCTAATGCTGCCTTAACAGTGTCTGCCAGCCCAGTGTTTCCACCTTCCCTCCCCAACCAGCCCACTGTGTTTTCTCACTGCCCTCCCATCTAGAACCACCCTGTCAGTCCAGACACACTGATTCCCCTCCCTAACTCAGCCCAGTGTTACCTCCTCACACCCCTATATCTCTGCCCCTCTACCTGGCGCAATGTGTATAACGTGCTCTGCCTGGCGCAGTGTGTGTAACGTGCTCTACCTGGCTCAGTGTGTATAACGTGCTCTACCTGGCGCAGTGTGTATAACGTGCTCTGCCTGGCTCAGTGTGTATAACGTGCTCTACCTGGCGCAGTGTGTATAACGTGCTCTGCCTGGCTCAGTGTGTATAACGTGCTCTACCTGGCGCAGTGTGTATAACGTGCTCTACCTGGCGCAGTGTGTATAACGTGCTCTGCCTGGCTCAGTGTGTATAACGTGCTCTACCTGGCGCAGTGTGTATAACGTGCTCTGCCTGGCTCAGTGTGTATAACGTTCTCTACCTGGCGCAGTGTGTATAACGTGCTCTACCTGGCGCAGTGTGTATAACGTGCTCTACCTGGCGCAGTGTGTATAACGTGCTCTGCCTGGCTCAGTGTGTATAACGTGCTCTACCTGGCGCAGTGTGTATAACGTGCTCTACCTGGCGCAGTGTGTATAACGTGCTCTGACTGGCTCAGTGTGTGTAACGTGCTGTACCTGGCGCAGTGTGTGTAATGTGCTCTACCTGGCGCAGTGTGTGAAACGTGCTCTACCTGGCGCAGTGTGTGTAACGTGCACTACCTGACTCAGTGTGTGTAACGTGCTCTACCTGGTGCAATGTGCATATTGTCAGCTACCTGGTGCAATATGTATAATATGCTCTGCCTGGCGCTAAGTATATAACGTGCTCTGCCTGGCACTAATAACGTGCTCTGCCTGGCGCTAATAACATGCTGTACCTGGAGCAATATGTATAACATGCTCTACCTGGTGCAGTGTGTATAGGAGGTTCTACCTGGTGCAATGTGTATAAGCGGCACTACTGTGTGGTATAATGTGAATTGGTACTATTATGTGGCCATGCCCCTAATCCATTAAGCCATGCCCCTAATTTTTTGCGCGCGCCTTTGGCGCGCACTGCCTATGCTTATGGTTCTTGGAGATGGAGAACCGATCACTTTCTGCCAAGGGGCACCAAAATGTCTAGTTACAGCTCTGGTGCAGGGTGTCCTGCATGCTACACAGCCCAGCAGCACTGTCCCATCCCACCACCTTGCAACAAGATTAAGATTAATAAAAACCTTCATTCCGATGGGACCCAGAAAAGGACCGGTAGGACCCCAATTTTTAAAAGTGAGGGGTCCCTGGGACCCACTTTTTTTTGGCCTCAGCGCGATCACTGCACACTAGGGAAGCTCTACAGAGTTTCTCTAAAAGAATTTATGTTAGGTTTTTTATTTTCAGGGAGACCTGCTGGCTACAGGCTCCCTGCATCGTGGGACTGAGGGGAGAGAAGTCAGTCCTACTTCTTCTTAGCTCAAGGGCTCTGCTTCTTAGGCTGCTGGACACCATTAGCTCCAGAGGGTTCGATCACTTGATTCGCCTAGCTGCTTGTTCCCGGAGCCGCGCCGTCAACCCCCTCACAGAAGCCAGAAGAAAGAAGCCGGGTGAGTATTAGAAGAACCGAAGACTTCAGTGACGGCAGAAGACTTCAGTAACGGAGGTACAGCGCAGCGGTAGCGCTGCGCTCCATGCTCCCACACACTTCACCAACGGCACTCACAGGGTGCAGGGCGCTAGGGGGGGGCGCCCTGGGCAGCAGTTACTGAGGTTTTGGCTGGCTAAAAAGAGGCTATACAGTGTCCGATCACTGTATAGAGTACTCCCGCCAGTTTACAGATTTAAATTTTAGCGGGCTACAGCGCTTCGGGAAGGGGGCGGGGCTTAGCTGCACATTGCTCACCAGCGCCATTTTCTCCTATCTCTACAGCGCTGCAGAGACGCTGCCCGGACCTCCAAGCTCCCGCAAGTACATGGGGAGGAAAAACGGGGGACGGGGGGCACATAAAATTGGTGTTTTTCAATTTATATTGCCGGCGCTGAGCATATTACTAGCTTCGGTTAGTGTATGGGCGCTGGGGGTGTGAGCTGGCATACTCTCTCTGTGTCTCCCTAAGGGTTTCTCTGTGGGCCTGTCCCCGGGCTTGTGGACTGTGTGAGCGTGAGTGTGTCGGCACGAGGTGTCGACATGTCTGAGCCTGGGTGTTCCTCCCCGGAGGAAGTTATGGGGGCTGCAGAAAAAGATTTAAGTATGTGTCTGTCAGCACAGCCGACGGCTGATTAGATGTCTATGCTGAGTACACTGAATACAAATGTGGCTTTATTGTCAAAGAGACTGGATACATCTGATTCTCAGACACAAACATGGAGACAGTCGGTGGAGGACGCATTGTCTCAGGTACAAACAGTCTCAGGGTCACTGAAGCGTACTTTTAACCAGATGGCAGATACAGGTACCGACACGGACTCTGACTCCGATGTCGATTTAAATGAGGCTTCTTTGCATCCACGGGTTGCCAAGAGTATTCAGTACATGATTATAGCCATTAAAGATGTTTTACGTATATCTGAGGAACCTGCCGTTCCTGACACAAGAGTTTGTTTATTTAAGGGGAAAAGACCTGAGGTAAAATTTCCCCCCTCTCATGAAATGAATGCGCTTTGTGAAAAGGCTTGGGAGTCGCCTGAAAAAAGGTGGCAGATTCCCAAGCGAATTTTGATGGCATATCCTTTTCCCTCTGATGATAGGGAAAAATGGGAGTCGTCTCCAAATGTGGACAAGGCTCTATCCCGATTGTCCAAGAAGGAGGCACTTCCGTCTCCTGACACGGCTGCCCTCAAGGATCCGGCGGATCGTAAGCTGGAAACGACTTTGAGGTCCATTTTCGTCAATACTGGTGCATTGCTCAGACCTGCTGTGGCGTCGGTATGGGTGAGTAGTGCTATTGCAAAGGGGCTGAAAATTTGGCTTCTGATATGGATGCTCTTGATAAAGATAATATTCTTCTGACTCTTGATTATATTAAGGACGCTGCAGATTACCTAAAGGATGCGGCGAGGGATGTTGGTCTCTTGGGATCAAGAGCCAATGCCATGGCGATTTCGGCCAGAAAGGCGCTGTGGATTCACCAATGGAATGCTGATGCTGACTCCAAGAAGAATATGGAAGCTCTTCCTTTTAAAGGTAGTGTCTTGTTCGGTGAAGGCCTGGCTGACCTGGTGTCGACCGCTACGGCGGGTAAGTCATCTTTTCACCCTTATGTTCCCGCACAACAGAAGAAGGCACCCCATCAGCAGATGCAGTCCTTTCGGCCTAATAAATACAAAAGAGGTAAGGGCTCGTCCTTCCTCGCTTCAAAGGGTAGAGGTAGGGGAAGGAAGTCGCCTGCAGTATCAGGCACCCAGGACCAAAAGTCCTCCCCTGCCTCTACCAAGTCCACCGCATGACGCTGGGGCTCCCCTGGGGGAGCCCCTACCGGTGGGGGCCCGTCTCTGATTCTTCAGTCAGGTCTTGGTTCGTTCGGATCTGGATCCTTGGGTCTTAGACATAGTGTCCCAAGGGTACAGACTGAAGTTTCAGGAGATGCCCCCCAATCGGTTTTTCGTGTCGGCCTTGCCAACTTCTCTTCCCGAAAGAGAGGTGGTAAGAGATGCGATACAAAAGTTGTGTCAACAGAGGGTCGTGGTGCCGGTTCCCCCGTCAGATCGGGGGAAAGGGTTCTATTCGAGCCTCTTTGTGGTGCCGAAGCCGGACGGTTCGGTCAGACCAATTCTGAACCTTAAATCTCTCAATCCATACTTGAAAACTTTCAAGTTCAAGATGGAGTCTCTTCGAGCGGTGATCTCCAGCCTCAAAGGGGGAGATTTTATGGCGTCAGTCGACATAAAGGATGCTTACTTACACATCCCGATATTCCCTCCTCATCAAGCCTTCCTGAGGTTCGCGGTACAGGATTGTCATTACCAATTTCAGGCGTTTGCCGTTTGGGCTTTCCACGGCCCCGAGGGTTTTCACCAAGGTAATGGCAGAGATGATGGTCCTCCTGCACTAGCAAGGGGTCACAATTATCCCGTACTTGGACGATCTCCTGATAAAGGCGAGGTCCAAGGAGCAGTTGTTGAGAAATGTGGATCTCTCCCTGTCGGTTCTGCGACATCACGGTTGGATACTAAATTTGCCAAAGTCTCAGTTGATCCCGGCCACTCGGCTGCCCTTCCTGGGCATGGTCTTGGACACGGAGATACAGAGAGTGTTTCTTCCGGAGGTCAAAGCTTTGGAAATCCAGACCATGGAGGCCGACAAGTGTGTCGATTCATCAATGCACTCGGGTGCTAGGGAAGATGGTTGCGGCTTACGAAGCCATTCCATTTGGCAGGTTTCATGACCGGGTGTTTCAGTGGGATCTGCTGAAAAAGTGGTCCGGGTCTCACCTGCACATGCACCGGAAAATAACTCTATCTGCCAGAGCCAGGATTTCCCTCCTGTAGTGGCTGCAAGGCTCTCACCTTCTAGAGGGACGCCGATTCGGAATCCAGGACTGGGTCCTCCTGACAACAGATGCAAGTCTCCGAGGCTGGGGCACAGTCACGCAAGAAAGAAATTTCCAGGGAAAATGGTCAAGCCATGAATCTTGTCTCCACATAAATGTTCTTGAGTTGAGAGCCATTTACAACGGCCTGCTGCAAGCAAAGAACCTTCTTCAGGGTCTCCCTGTCCTAATCCAGTCAGACAACATAACAGCAGTGGCGTACGTAAACCGCCAAGGCGGAACAAGGAGCAGGGTGGCTATGGAGGAGGCCACAAGAATCCTACGCTGGGCGGAACAGCACGTGAGCGCTCTGTCAGCAGTCTTCCTCCCGGGAGTAGACAACTGGGAAGCAGACACGATCTCCATCCGGGAGAGTGGGCTCTTCATCAAAAGGTGTTTGCAGAAGTGACAAAGCGTTGGGGACTTCCTCTGATAGACATGATGGCGTCTCGCCTCAACAAGAAGCTTCCGAGGTATTGTTCCAGGTCAAGGGACCCCCAGGCCAGCGCAGTGGACGCCCTGGTGTCTCCGTGGGTGTTTCCGTCGGTGTATGTGTTCCCTCCGCTCCCTCTCATTCCGAAGGTGCTGAGGATCGTTCGACGAACAGGGGTTCAGGCGATACTCGACGTTCCAGATTGGCCACGGAGGACCTGGTATCCGGATCTTCAAGAATTACTAGTGGAAGATCCCTGGCCGCTCCCTCTACGAGAGGACCTGTTGTTGCAAGGGCCCTGTGTGTTTCCGGACTTACTGCGGCTGCGTTTGACGGCGTGGAAGTTGAGCATCAAATCTTAGCTCGGAAGGGTATTCCAATGGAGGTCATCCCCACTCTCCTTAAAGCTAGGAAGGAAGTTACGGCAAAACATTATCACCGTACTTGGAGGAAATATGTTTCATGGTGTGAGACCAAAGCAGCTCCGGCGGAGGTGTTTCACTTGGGTCGGTTTCTCCATTTTTTGCAGGCTGGCGTAGATGCAGGCCTGAAATTGGGTTCCATAAAAGTGCAGATTTCGGCTTTATCTATTTTCTTTCAGAAAGAATTGGCTGTCCTTCCCGAGGTTCAGACTTTTGTGCAGGGAGTGTTGCATATCCACCCTCCATTTGTGCCGCCGGTGGCGCCGTGGGATCTTGAAGTGGTCTTGCAGTTCCTTATGTCTCACTGGTTTGAACCTTTGCGTAAGGTTGAGTTAAAGTTTCTCACTTGGAAAGTGGTCATGCTTTTGGCTCTGGCGTCGGCCAGGCGAGTGTCAGAGTTGGCGGCCTTGTCTCCCAAGAGCCGTATTTGATTTTCCATTCGGATAGGGCAGAATTGAGGACTCGTCAACAATTTCTGCCGAAGGCGGTTTCTTCATTCCACATTAACCAACCAATTGTGGTGCCTGTGGCTACGGATGCTGTGGCGGTTCCAAAGTCTCTTGATGTTGTAAGAGCTTTGAAAATTTATGTCGCCAGAACGACTCGTACCAGGAAAACAGAAGCTTTGTTTGTCCTGTATGCTTCCAACAAGATTGGAAATCCTGCTTCTAAACAAACTATTGCTCGCTGGATTTGTAATATGATTCAGCAGGCTCATTCTTCGGCTGGGCTACCGTTGCCGAAGTCGGTAAAGGCCCATTCTACTAGGAAGGTGGGCTCTACTTGGGCGGCTGCCCGAGGGGTCTCGGCACTTCAGCTTTGCCGAGCAGCTACGTGGTCGGGTTCAAACACATTTGCTAAGTTTTACAAGTTTGATACCCTGGCTGATGAGGACCTCATGTTTGCTCAATCGGTGCTGCAGAGTCGTCCACACTCTCCCGCCCGCTCTGGAGCTTTGGTATAGACTCCTTGGTCCTTTTGGAGTCCCCAGCATCCTCTAGGACGTAAGAGAAAATAGGATTTTAATACCTACCTGTAAATCCTTTTCTCCTAGTCCGTAGAGGATGCTGGGCGCCCATCCCAGTGCGGACTGTTACTTGCAGTTGTAGTATTACTGGTTGTATTTGTTTACACATGGGATTGTGTATTAGGTTATTCATCTTGTTGCTGTTATTTCATACGGTTATCTGGTTTTATACTACTCCAGTTGTACGGTATGTTGTGGTGTGGGCTGGTAGGTTTCTCGCCTTTGTTTAAACATAAATCCTTTCATCGAAATGTCCGTCTCTCCTGGGCACAGTTCCTATAACTGAGGTCTGGAGGAGGGGCATAGAGGGAGGAGCCAGTTCACACCCAGTTTAAGTTTTTATAGTGTGCCCAAGCTCCTGCGGATCCCGTCTATACCCCTTGGTCCTTTTGTAGTCCCCAGCATCCTCTATGGACTAGGAGAAAAGGATTTACCGGTAGGTATTAAAATCCTATTTTTTCTCTGAAACCATACCAACAATGCAGGTATGTGAACCTTGAGGGAGGCCAGACGAAGGCCTAAGTCCAGACCTTGTTGCAGAAAAGCCAGAATTCTGGAAGTTCTGAATCTGTATGCATCATAATTCTTAACAGCACACCAGGTGAAGTAAGAATTTCTAGACCCTGCAGTGATCGCGCTGAGCGAAAAAAATTGTGGGTCCCAGGGACCCATTACTTTAGCAAATTGGGGTCCTACTCCACTGATTTTGGGCCCCATCACATATCGTGGGAGGAGAAGCTGGGGTAAGGGCAGGCAGTGCTGGGGGTAGGGAGGGGTAAGTGTAGTCAGTGCTAGGGGTAGGGAGGGGTTAGTGCAGACAGGAGCTGGGGCAGTACTGGGGATGACCAGCAGAAAGTGGGTGACTAGGGAGACACTGGGTGACAGTTGATAGAGGGAACTGAGATCAGACAGGAAGGGCAGGGTGATACCCTCTGTGGGGCACCTTGTTCTAAAAGCTATTCAATCCTGCTCAGCATCAAGGAGCTGTTCCTGGGTCCAGTATGAAATGCCGCCACTGGGTATCCAGGCGGTCACTGACACATGGGAGGGAGAGGGGGGGCAGTACACTGACACATTGAAGGGAGAGGGGGGGACAGAACACTGACACATTGGAGGGGGGGGGGCAGTTCACTGACACATGGGAGGGAGGGGGGGCAGTACAGTGACACATTGGAGGTAGAGATGGGGCTGTACACTGACATGAAAGGGAGGGGGGCAGTACACTGACACATTGGCGGTAGAGAGGGGGGCTGTACACTGAAACATTGGAGGTAGAGAGTGGGGCTGTACACTGACACATGAAAGGGGGGGGGGGCAGTACACTGACACATTAGAGGGAGAGGGGGAGGGCCAGTACCCTGACACATGGGAGGGAGAAGGGGGAGACATTTCACTGACACATGGAAGGGAGAGGGGAGGATAGTACACTGACACATTGGAGGGAGGGGTGCACGCAGTGCACTGACACATAGAAGGGAGGGAAGGGGGCGCGCAGTACACTGACACACACTGCGGGTGGAAAGTCAGCCTCCCAGCTGCCGGAACGAGGATCCCAAGAGCAGGAGACTAGCGGACGGAGTGTACCGGGGATGCCGAGGCTGGTGAGCTCTGGGAGGCAGCGGGGGCCGCAGCGCAGCTTCCGGTCCCCGTAGCAGCAGGACACGTCGCTGCAGCCGGCAGGCATCTCTAGGTGCCCGGTGGGTCCCCCATGGCGGCGGCCCTGCGGATCACGTCAGGAGAGGGGGCAGGAGGCCGTGAAACCCTGGGGCCGAGGATGGGAGCTCTGCGAGCATGCAACCGTCCCTGGCCCCTATGGGTGAGTCCACCGTGATGTGCTCCATTGGGACTGGCTAGAGCAGGCTTTCCCAACCACGGTCCTCAAGGCACACCAACAGAGCAGGTTTTAGTGATATCCAGGCTTCAGCACAGGTGACTTAATTAGTAGCTCAGTTACTTTGATTTAGCCATCTGTGCTGCAGCCTGGATATCACTAAAACCTGCACTGTTAGTGTGCCTTGAGGACCGTGGTTGGGAATGCCTGGGCTAGAGGTTTAGTGATTGATGTCTCGCTTCCCAGCTGGCTCCTCCTTCAGTCTTCTCTGCAGCCGTGCAAGTGAGACATCAATCACTAAACCTATTGCCAATACCAGGGGAGCACTTCACCAGGGACCCACCCATTCAGATAAAGGGAGACCCTGGGGTCCACAATATCGGGTAAAATACGCGCTATGGCGCGTTTTTGCGATCACTGCCCTGTAATAAATCCGAGCTGAAGCCGGTTTATGGGCTTTTAACATAGTTTGGATGACCGCCTCAGAGAATCCTTTGGCTCTCAGGAGTGATGCTTCAAGAACCACACCATCAAAGCTAGCCTGGCCAGGTCTGGATAAAGACAAGGGCCCTGCATGAGGAGGTCTGGTCATTGAGGAAGTAGAAGAGGATGCTCTGTCGATAGACCCTGCAGGTCTGAGAACCAATGCCGTCTGGGCCACGCTGGAGCGACTAGAAGTAGAAATCCTCCTTCTTGTTTGAAGTTCCGCAGGACCCTGGGCAGGAGTGACACTGGAGGGAACACGTAGGGCAGCCGAAAGTTCCATGGAATTGCCAGTGCGTCCACGTATGCTGCTTGAGAATCCCTGGTCCTTGATCCGAAGACCGGAACCTTGTGATTGTGTCGAGATGCCTTCAGGTCTACGTCTGGTATGCCCCATTTGTCCACTAGGAGTTGAAAGACTTCCAGATGAAGACTCCACTCTCCGGCGTGCAAGTCCTAGCGACTGAGGAAGTCCGCTTCCCAGTTGAGGACACCTGGAATGAACACTGCCGAAATTGCTGGCAGATGGCGTTCCACCCAACATAGGATTTTTGACACTTCCATCATAGCCATGCGGCTTCGAGTGCCGCCTTGATGGTTTATGTATGCCACTGTAGTGGCATTGTCTGACCGTACTTGAACCGGCCTGTTCTGTAACAGAGGCAGGGTGAGAGTCAGTGCATTGAACACTGCCTGCAACTCCAGAAAGTTTATTGGGAGGAGTGACTCCTCCTTGGTCCAGCGACCCTGAAAAGAGTGTTGCTCCAACACCGCACCCCATCCACTCGAACTGGTGTCTGTTGTCAGCAGGACCCAGTCGGGGATTCAGAAGGGACGGCCCCTGCTCAATTGCTGGTCCTGTCAGCAACAGGTCAGCTATAGACGAACCTCTGGAGTCAAAGTGATCATGTGAGATCTGATCCGATGAGGTAGGCCGTCTCACTTGGAAAGGATTAACCTCTGCAGAGGGCGAGAATGAAATTGAGTGTACTCTACCATGTCGAATGCCGACACCATCAGGCCAAGTACTTGCATCGCCGAGTGTATCGACACTCTGGGGCGACAAAGGAAGCATCTTATCCTGTCATGAAGTCTCAGGACTTTTTCTGGAGACAGAAACAGTCGTTGACTGTGTGTGTCCAGGAGTGCGACCAGGTGCACCATGCTCTGAGCTGGGACCAGTGAGGATTTCTTCCAATTGATGAGCCACCCGTGGGCTTGTAGGAAACTTACCGCCAGTTGTAGATGACTGAGGAGGACATCGTGGGAGTTTGCCAGAATCAGCAAGTTGTCCAGATATGGCAGGATCCTGACTCCCTGGCGATGGAGATGGGCCCTCTTTACAGCCATGACCTTGGTGAAGACCTGAGGAGCCGTAGCTAGTCCAAATGGCAGAGACTGGAACTGATAGTGGAGGTTGCCAGTAGCAAACCACAGATACTGCAGATGCGACATGGCAATAGGTATATGCAGGTACGCATCCTGTATATCCAGGAATACCATATAATCTCTGGGTTCCATAGCCAGTATAATTGAGCACAGTGTTTCCATACGGAACTTGGACACTCTCACAAACTTGTTCAGTGATTTGAGGTTGAGTATAGGCCCATTGGGTTTCGGAACTAGAAACAGGGTCGAGTAGTACCCTCTTCCTCTCTCGGCCAGAGGAACAGTCACTACTACTCCTGTATTCAGGAGATTACTCACAACCTTTTGCAAAGCTTGCGCCTTTAACGGACACGAAGGGATAACTGTGGTGCAAAACTGTAGAGAGGGACATCTCTTGAAGTAGACAACTTCTCACACCCATGTGACTGAAGTGGTCATTAACCAGACCCGGGTGAACTGCAGAAGTTGGCCTCCCACCCTAGGGTCCCCCATGGGGAGGCCCGCCCCGTCGTGCGACAGGCTTGTCTTGTATAGAAGCAGGCTGACGGGCCGTCCAGGACTGCTTTGCTTTGAGCTTGTTGGTTTTGGGAGCACAAGATTGTTTCGGGAATGCCTGACCTTTTGCTTTCCCTTGAGGCTGAAAGGAACAAAAAGTGGTACCTTTAGCCTTCTGTGCAGAAGGATTAGTATTTGGGAGGAAGGCAGTCTTAGCAGCCGCCAATTCAGATACAATTTTATTTAGGTCTTCCCAAAACAAAAGGTCCCCCTTAAAGGGGAGTACCTTCGAGGTCTTTTCGGAGTCTAGGTCCACCTTCCATGACCTCAACGGCATAATACAGCGACCCAGGACAGACGTAGTCGACGCCTGCCTCAGAGTACGCCTCCTGAATGTAATAGGCGGCGGTAGTAATGTGAGACAGGTATTATCTGGTATTGTCAGATATATCCTCGGGCAGCTCTTCCTCTAATGCCTGAACCCATGCTTCAATTCCTTTTGCAGCCCAAGAGGTCGCAATAGTGGGTCTACAGTATGTACAGCACCTGCAAGGGAGTAAATAGATTTTAAGCATCCTTCCACCCTCTTATCTGTCGGTTCCTTCAGTGAAGTGACCTTGGTGAGAGTCAGAGTGGACGACAACCCTAGGCGGGTGACATGAGAATCCACCGGAGGTGAATTTTCCCACGTTACATAACTCTGCAGGGAGAGGATTGCGAGCCAAGGCCCATTTAGACAGAGGGAATTTCTTCCCCTGGATTAGACCAAGGCTCCTGCTGGATGTCCATCAAATGGTCAGAATGGGGTAATAGTTTTTTAACCACCTTCTGCCGTTTAAACATACCAGTTTTCTTAGTCACAGTAGTGGAATCCTCATCATCACTGATTTGTAGGATTTGCTTAATCGCAACCACAAGGTCAGGGACATCAATTTGCAATAGAGAATCCTCATCAGAAATACCTGATTCAGTGTTTGACAGGACAGTATGCTCCCCCTCCTCTTCAGATGAAACATCTGAGAGATTTGTGGATTGTAAGGAGGAAGCAGCCTGCTTAGATGACACAGAGACACTATAGTGACCTGTAGCAGAATTTTGTCTGACCAAGGAATGATTTATTTGCTGCAACTGGTTAGACAAATTTTCCGCCCAAGGCGGATTTACCATATGAACAATGTGTGTCTGTAATGGCACAGGTGGTCCCATAGGGGGGGTAAGGCATTGCACCAGAGTACCCAGTAGGTTTGTGAACGCAACCCAGGGCTGCTTCTGATTGGTTACAGGAGCTGCGGACTGACTGGGAGATTTATGATACATAGTACACAGACCATCATACACAGCTTCCCCCTCTGGTAAATCTTTGGCGCATGCTCTGCATGATACAGGAACGTCCACAGACTTACTGCCCTTCTTGTTAGACATTGTACACAAATGCAACAACAGAGCGAATTAGTACGATAAAACCAGACAGAGTACAATACCTGCAAATAAATCCGTTAGTATGTGACTGTAGACACAGTATACAACACCAGCGAATAAATCCAGTATTATGTGACTGAGTACACAGTAGAATACACGTAATAGGTAAATATTATGATGCACTATATATATATATGACCCTGACGCATCTAGGGGGTCATTCCTAGTTGATCGTAGCTGTGCTAAATTTAGCACAGCTACGATCATGAACTCAGACATGCAGGGGGACGCCCAGCACAGGGCTAGTCCACCCCGCTTGTCAGTGCCCCCCCCCCTTGCAGAAGTGCAAAGGCATCGCACAGCCGCGATGCCTTTGCACTTCAAGAGTAACTCCCGGCCAGCGCAGCTTTAGCGTGCTGGCCGGGAGCTACTCTTCGCTCCCCGGCCCGCAGTGGCTGCGTGTGACATCACGCAGCCGCTGCGGGCCACTCCCCACACGGTCCGGCCTGTGTTGGCCGGACTGCGCCCATGAAACGGTGGCCAAATGCTGCCGTTTCGCCCCCTCCCGCCCATCGACCGCCTCTGCCTGTCAATCAGGCAGAGGCGATCGTACCGCCGCGACGGGCAGCCATGCGACGGCGCACTGCGGCACCGGTGCATGCGCAGTTCTGACCCGATCGTTACGCTGCGAAAAACTGCAGCGTGCGATCGGGTCAGAATGACCCCCACAGTCCCTTACAGTACAGAATATAGTGATAGATATATCTGGGAAACACTGAAAGTGAAACCACCCAGCAGATACAGGCACACACAGTCACAGGCCAGATAATTATTATGACAATAAAACTGCACTGGACTAGTATATGTATAGATACATATATATAATACAGCACGGTCCTAGACCGGAGGTATATATCAGAATACTGGTACAATATATCCTGTAATTGGTACACTTTTTCTTGACTAACGCTGTCTGTATAAAGACATGTAGAATACACAAGTGTTTGTAAAGTCACATTGCTGTATACAGGCGGCTTTACAAGAGAGACCTTGCCCTGCAGTCCCAGAGACTAGCCACAGCTATACTCCTAAGATGGCGCCCAGCATCTCAGGGAGTGAGGGAGAATGTGTGGCAGCTTCAGGGTGGGAAAATCTACAGTAGATGTCGCCCTGGGCTGGGGAGAGGCTACAGGTCATGCGGCAGCTCCCTTATGCTGGACTTCCACCCCAGGTACTAGCGAGCCTTATTAAATGGGGCGTTAGTACTCTATTGCCCTGGTGGTCTAGTGGGGTCCCTGCTTGGTGACAGTGTCCACGCCAGTGCAGCGACCCATCTCCCTAGGTCACGGACGGAACGCGATTTAATGGCGGGTCCCAACTGGGGGACCCTCTTACCTCCTCCCTGTCGCAGCCACGCAAACCAGGAGAGCGACTGCGACCGTGTGCCTAAAGTCGGAGCGTCTTCGACACAAGTACTCGGGAACAGGCCGTGGGAGTATGCGGGGGGAAGTAGAGGATGACAGGGGGAGGCAGTGTGTCAGAGGGAGAGACAGTGGGTGATAGGGAGAGACAGTGGGTGACAGGGGTAAAGCACAATGTTCTACATGGTGCAGAGAACAGGGGGCATGTACCCTGGTATGGGCAGGAACACAGCGGCCTCTGTCTGTTTGCGCTTTCCTCAGTTTGGCACTCAGGCAGACTCAATGACACTGGTTGTGAGCTGCCTTTAAGTCAGACAGCAGTGAATCAGAAATCATGTACAGCTTTCTGTTAAATAGAGGCAGTATGTGGCTGTGATCATCAGTGCTGATAGGTGGTAGGACTCCTCTGTCAGTCCGGCACACACAAGGTCAGCCCTGGCTCCCTAAGTAGCAGGTCCCTCAGGCAGTGGGACCCACCCTGCTCTCTGCACTGGGCCATCCATCTGACATTGCTCAAAATCCCTTAGTCCTCAGGGGCTTTGGTACAATGCACCTGCTGCACCAATGGTAGTTCCACCTCTGCTCCAAGATAACAAATCAGACATCTCCAGTAACGTCATGTGCTTGCTGCGTTTCACCTACTTTTTTACTTATAAATTCTTTCTTTTCATACAAAATAACAATAGCATGCCACAAAAACAGTGCAGTGGGCCTAATTCAGATCTTTTCGCTCGCTAGGGTTTTTTGCAGTCCTGCGTTCGCATAGTGGCCGCCCATAGGGGAGTGTATTTTCGCTTTGCAAGTGTGTGAACGCATGTGTAGCAGAGCTGTACAAACAGATCTTGTGCAGTCTCTGAGTAGTCCAGGACTTACTCAGCCTCTGCGAACACTTCAGCCTGTCCGGGACCGGAATTGACGTCAGGAACCCTCCCTGCAAACGCTTGGACACGCCTGCATTTTTCCAAACACTCCCTGAAAACGGTCAGTTGACACCCACAAACGCCTTATTCCTGTCAATCTCCTTGCGAACACCCGTGTGAAGGGATCCTTTACACAAACCCATCGCTGGGCGGCGATTTGCTTTGTACCCGTGTGACATGCCTGCGCCTTGCGGTGCATACGCATACACAGTTTAGACCTAATCGCCCGCTGTACGAAAACGTAGCGTAGCGAATCAGGTCTGAATTAGGCCCAATGTTCCAATACACTGGAGCATTATGAAACCAGATAACTTGAATCACACCTTTCACCAACTTCGTCCAGTGGGTCGGAAGGTGTTAATGGAATATATTCTAACTGAATCGACCCCTTTATGTCTTGTACATATACAGATGTGTCCTTATACATCTTTGCTGCAGTCGCGCCAAACAGCCCAACTTAGTCGCAATGCATGAGGAGACTATACTGATTAATTTGATATATGACACTTGTATATCTGTGTGCGACTGATGCCAGGTACACACTAGAGCAATGTGTACCCTGCAGATATTGCGGGCAACGGGACCCTGTATCGGCAAGTACGTACCCACTTGCCGATGTAGGGGTCGACGGGGTTTGCCATGCTGCAGGAGCATGGTATCACTTGCGACCCTGCAGTAGGGCCGACCAGAGAAGACATCACTTACAACAGTGGAAGGAAACACAGATCAGATATATTGTTCCGATCCACGTTGGAACGATATATCGAGCGATAAATTGTCTACTGTGTTTATCGGCTTGAGTCTCTGAATCTGTACAAGGAGTGCTACAAAGTAGCAGTCACAGCTTTTTTTCAATTTAAGTTCTGTTCTGCTTTGTATGCAGACTCAGTCACACACAATATACAAGTGTCATATATCACATTAATCAGCACAGTCATCTGGTGTGTCCTAGTCCCATTGCGTTGTGATTAAGTTACATTTTCAGCAACAAGAAAAAAAAAGATGCCCAATGTTAGCAGAGTAGCATGGGACCTGGTGGCTCACGCATCTCGCCTAGCATGGCATATTGAGGCTAGGAGGACACATCTGTAATACCATCACCACATACTAAAAGCAACATGCTACTGCTAAATATGTTTCCACCACTTGCTGCAAACCACATACCAATTCACTCACATACTACTACTAACACCATCCCATGCTAATACCATACATTCCACCATACTCATGCTACCACATACACATTCACATACAGCACCTCTCACTACTAAAAATAAACTGAATAACCCAATGCTTAGACAACTAGAAAGCAGACAGCGTTACAGGTGAAGCTGTGGACATTGTCACAGTTCATCCTAGTTATTTACAAAGGCACCTTCTAAACACTTTAGAAGAATCTGAGGGAGGTTTAGCAACAGGAACTCCCCCTGAGGGCATCCCTGCCATGCCGCATTCACTTTTTGTTCTGATTTGAATAGATGGCCCAGACTTTTTTTTAAGCCTCCAATACCAGGAATAGGAACCTGGCTATCTTGTAGCTGGAGCAATTTTATGTAAAGTACCAATTGAAAATATCACCCGCTCAGTGGCTGCCCATTGCAGCTGTCCTTTTTAGCACTTCCTGTCAGGGATGCTATATAAGTTACTATTAACACATTAATATTTATCTGAAGATTTAGGGGGATATCCAGTTACCAAAGGTGATGATATCGCCCAGGGCTATCCTGTTGGCCCAGATAATCCTCACCTTATCAGGGATTTGTCACCTGCATCGGTGCTTCACTGTACTGGACATTGGTTCCCCTGACTGCTCCGATTCCTAACAGGGATGGTGGATGGACTGACCACCATGTTATTAAACAAAGGTGCTACCATGCGGACGCCTCTAGTACTACACAAGAAAAACGCTGATGCATACTCTATGCACAGAATACTGCTCTATTGACTATGTATAGAGTGTGCGTCAGCATTTTCCTTTATCTTGTGTGTTACTGCTATTGTTCTGAGACAGGTTTTCCAGTTCCTCCAGCTGTTGGGACGTGTTTCTTTATCCCAGCAATTTTCTCCCTTATGTGTAACTTCTTGTTCTATAGTGGGAGAAGACTCCTATATAGCTGTGAGATGAGTCCTGTGAGATGAGTCCTCTAATTATTGCAATAGTTTCTGCTCGGAAACTCCCTCTCCCTTGATAACAGCGTAGATTTTCCAGCATCATTGCAATTTTAGGGAGCTCCAGCCACTGTGAGGTAGCTTCTGGCTTCTTGAAATTATATTGAAGTCTTGCACGGAAAGGTGACAATTTCAGCTTCCCTGGTCCTGCTGGCATTTGATGCTCCTGATCTGTGCACACTCTTGGGATGAGTCACGAAGTCAGGCATTGCAGGAGATAACAGATCAAGAGGATAGTGCACTAAGTAGCTAGGTCCATGTGAAGATCACTGGTCTCTGTTGAGATTTACTGACAGCAGACAATTAATTTAGCCGCAACGCACACATACATCGTCATACAACATGTTTAATGTCTACCTCCACGGAACTATAAAATAGTCCGCCCATACAACAGTATAATTTCCATCAAAGCAAAGCTACAGCCGATAAGCACAGTAACGGCAGTGGCCCCCTGCCAGGGGCTATGGAGCAGAATCTCAATACTGTAAATAAAAGCTCAGTGCTTTGAGATGCACAGTGCTCAGTATTCAGCACCGAATGCCGCAGGATTCTGTTCCGCTTTCTTTCATTTCTTTTTTTTTATATCACAGATATACAGTGTAAACCCGCTCAGCATGCCTGAGTAACGCTGACAATTAATTCAGAAAGGGATTCTGGTATAAGACAAAGCAGTTATCATCTGGCCTGTGCTCAGTAACAGCAAGGGCTGTATAGAATGCAGATACTGGGGCATATGTATTAAGCCTGGAGAAGCGATAAAGAAGTGATAAAGCAGTCATAAGTGCAAGGTGATAACGCACCAGCCAATCAGCTCCTGTTATTTATTTTTCAGATTTGCAATGATTGGCTGGTGCCTTATCATTGTCCACTTATCACTGCTTTATCACTTCTCCAGACTTAATACATCTGTCCCACTGTACTGTAGAGTGCTAGTGAGAATTCCCTCTTTAGCTGCAATGTACATACACACCATACAAGGGTTATGTGGGGTATTTGTCTCTACGTCATTGAATATTTAAATTTAGGGAAGTCTGTCTTACATCTGCCCAACTCTCTGAACTTGCAATATTAATTTTAGATAAAACTCCTGATGAACAGAATCTGGTTTATAGCCAAAATGGAATACATCACTTGCCTCCAGAACAATACAGTACAAAAATGTCATAAACCTCCTAATGATAATGTGTGGACCTCCATTCTAAAAGTAAAACATTCTATACCCTCAATACCATGAAATAATGACACGGAGACTTGAATTTGGCAGAAAATTGTTAGCTATTTATTGTACCCTAACCATTAGAAAAAACCTGTAAAGTAAAATTTAAGTTAACATGCCAATTCAACCGACATATGGTGGCAAAAAAAAGAACGGCTATAATCCACTGAAGATAACCTCAGAAACATTAAAAACCCAAACAATCCTAATCTACCACAAACCATACATAGGTAATAGGTGCCCGACTCAGACCTCCACGCTGACTGCCCACCCTGATGGGTGATGACGCTGCCCCCTGTTGGGTGATCTAGCGGCCTTAAAAGTCAATGGAGGTGAGTGCACCTAAACCACACCAATACTGTAAAAACTGTGACTAACAAGTCAAACTATAACCTGCAGTTCTTTTCCGCCAACAGCGAAAGACTCTTCCACAGAGTCTTCGCACCGCCACCATACCCTCAACCTAACTCCTGCAACACCTGAAACAGATCCTCCAGGAAAAGCATCATCCCTTCCTTGGACAGATGCACACCATCAGGCCGAAAAAGGTGACTTTCCCGGAACCGAATCCTAGGGTGGCGAACCACTTTCCCTCCGTGAGCCAATACCCACTTCGCCACCGCAGAGTTCACCTTTTGCCTGGCCTCATCAATAGGACGACCGTCCGCCACTCCCTGCCAACGCAACCTTGGCACCATCATGGAGAACACCAAAACACAATTGGGCCGCGCTTCGACCACACTGGCCAGATCTTCCATCATGGCCCATCTCAGCTCTAAAGATGTCCTCTTCCCCAGATCGTTGCCACCCAAGTGGACAACCAGCACCCTAGGGACTCCATGCTCCCTGACCTGACTGACCAATCTACTCTTCAGATCTTGCCACATCATCCCACGCCAACCAAGCCAACGAACGCCATGAGCCCAAGGAAAAAACTGCGCCCCATCCGAGGCCAAAAACCTGGCTGCCCAGTAAACATAAGAGTGGCCAACTACCCATATTGCCAAATCGTCTTCTACCCAACCTGAAGTGAAGGAAAGGAATAAAAATTGGTTAATAAATATCCTAACATGAGCTTATTGCATGCATTAACCTGAAGGATCTGCCAAAAGAAAAAGGTTTTCGTGTCTTGATGAGTCACGGCCTAGCCGATCTAAACAAGCTTCCAGCCAATCGAAGCATAACATAGAAACACAACGGGAAAGATCAAATTAAAATAAGGCAAAAATAAAAGGGGGGGGGGGGATTGAAAAATGGGAAAAAACATGTAAGAAACTCAGCTGGAGGTGAAAGCGTAAAAACCCGCTGAGGGACTTCGTGTTGTAACTGATCAGCCGAATTGTAAATTGAAATTCAGTCCGTCAAGTCAGGCAAAAAATCGCAAAAGAACTCCAGACCCCCGCTGCCAGCATCGGCGAGTAGCTAATCCCTGAGTAGGATGAACGGGGGAGACAAACAGACACAAACGGCAAAATGACGTACTTAACCTTACAACATTAACTTAATCAATGGTTAATAAAACTGAAAACTCATGAAACCGGGTGAATATAACGTTTGTAACTTGAAGACTTCCATCGCCCCACTGTCTGAATCTCCGCAACGGAAAAACCCGCCGACGCAGCCGACGTCGCCGCCCCGATTCGGAAAGAATGTGTACCGAAAGCAGCGGGTGAAAGGCCCAAGCTCGCCAGACAGCGACTCAGCATCCAACGAAATTGATATTTCGTCAATGGTAAACCGTCATAGTGCAGCAGCCACGACCCCTTCACACCGGGCCGAACTGCTGCATATTTCGATGCCAATCTCACCGGGCAAATGCTCCCCTCCAGAGACGGTACCAAAGTGACCCATCGCCCTCTACCTACTTGGTCCGTCTTAGAGCGACGCAGTCTGCACAGCAAAGACCTCTCACTCACCACCACTTCATCTAGAAGCATGCGCGAATCTGCCCACTTAGATGGCGCTACCAGCTTCGAAACCCGAAAGGCTCCGCGATAAGCCATGGAGAACGCCAACTGGAACAACAGCGACTCAAAAAGTGACGATGCGATACTGCCCACAGCACCGATGACAGCTGGTAACAAGGCCGCATCGATGGGGCGCCACCTATCTGGCGGCGCTGTCGCCACGCGCGCCCACCCTTTCATCGCCTTCACAAGAAGCCCGTTCTTTGTCACGTCAGAACACCCTTGATTTTATTAAAAAATGAAATCCCTGCTAAGTACCGGGACACCACCGCTCTGGACCTACCCGTGACAAAAAGCTGCCAAATAAAAGAAAGCATCATCCGATGCCCGCTCTTACCTTCTTGACTACGTCCTCGGACAAACTCTTCCCACTCGCTCCAAGCTTGACCGTAAGCCTTGAGCGTGTTCGGAGCCACTGACCGCATCGCTAGGCCCTCCAGTCTGGTCCGATCACCTGCCAGACATAACCGGGACATTGAAACCCCCGCTCATCGGCCTCAGGTGCCAACAAACGAAATCTCTCCCACTGCCCGCGGGACAACGCGTCGGCAATTCCGTTCTCAATTCATGGAACATGCTGCGCATGGAACCATACATTCCTACGCAAGCATGTCAGCAGCAATTGCGCAAGCACCCTCAAAACCACCAGCGACTTCGCCCTCTGGTTATTGATCGCATGCACCACGCCCAGATTGTCGCATCTGAACAAAATGCTGCGATCAGCCAGACGTTCGCCCCAAACCTCCAGTGCTACCATAACGGGAAAAAGCTCCAGCAGCAAAAGGTCCTTAGTGAAACCTTCGCGACACCATTCCTCAGGCCAAGAGGCCACGCACCAAGATCCCTCTAGGTAGCAACCGAACCCAGAGGAACCCGCCGCGTCGGTAAACAGCTGTAACCTAGAATTGTCGATCATTGGGGCCAGCCAGATACGCACCCCATTGAAGTCCTCCAGGAACGAGGCCCAGACGGCCAAATCCCTCTTAATCTCGGAGGACAAGCGAATGAAATTATGCAGCCTGGCACACCCCGCCGTCGCCCTCTCCAGCTTTCGGCAGAAAACCCTGCCCATCGGGATTACCCGGCAAGCAAAGTTCAAGAGGCCCAGCAAAGACTGCGCCTGCCTCAGCTTGACTTTGCGCGACGTCACGAACTGCCCAATAACCTCGTGGAGCTTCGCGACCTTGGCCTGAGGAAGGCGACACGAGCCTGCCACCGTGTCGATTTCAATCCCCGAGAACGACAAACATGAAACCGGCCCCTCCGTTTTATCCTCGGCCACAGGAACGCCAAAGTGATAAAACAAGGCGCCAAACCATCTACCTAATGGGGTGGGAGGGCGGGAAGGCAAACCAGAAGTGAGAGACCCCTAGATGACCTATACATCCCTATATATGCTGATCCCTCCCCTATCTACCATTGACTGTTCTTTTCATAACAATTAAGTCCACACACATTACAGGAGGTTTAACTCTCTCCATTCCTATGCCTGTCATTTCGTTCTCCTTCTGTCTGGCAATCCTGGTACTCCCACCATAATGTTGCCCTCCCGGGCCTCATTTAGTTCCTGTCAAATCCGCCGTAAATTGACTAAATATCAATATATGTGGTTCCTAATTAGTTGACAGGTTTTTCCTCTTTTTTTTTTTTTTTCCTTCTCTTTTCTTTTTTTTTTTCTTCTCTTTCTTCTCCCTCTCCCTTCTAGTCCCCTCTCACCCCTTGCTCTGTCTTATTGCCAGGGCACATTACTTGTCTTCTGGCTTAGGCCATCCACATCTGCCACACTAATTTTTTGTCACGAACAGTCTATGATGGATATTGCTATATCTCTTCTGAGTTCACCTTCCCATTTACATGATAGATAGTTAAACTTGCTAGTTGTCGATGTGTTTGCAACTGAATCTTTATTTCTGATGCTTATTATAACACAATGTTTTCATGAGTTCCATGGCCCTCATTCCGAGTTGATCGCTCGCTAGCTGCTTTTAGCAGCAGTGCAAACGCTAAGCCGCCTCCCTCTGGGAGTGTATCTTAGCTTAGCAGAAGTGCGACCGAAAGGTTAGCAGAATAGTGCTGAATTTTTTCCAAGCAGTTTCTGAGTAGCTTCAAACTTACTCCTTCCATGCGATCACTTCAGTCTGTTTAGTTCCTGCTTTGACGTCACAAACACGCCCTGCGTTCGGCCAGCCACTCCCCCGTTTCCCCAGGCACGCCTGCGTTTTTACCTGACTCTCCTGCGTTTTTTAGCACACTCCCGGAAAACGGCCAGTTACCTCCCAGAAACAACCACTTCCTGTCAATCACTCTACGATCAGCAGAGCGACTGAAAAGCGTCGCTCGGCCTTGTGTGAAACGGCATAGTTTTGTGTGAAAGTACGTCGCGCGTGCGCACTGCGGCCGGTACGCATGCGCAGAAAAGCCAATTTTTAGCCTGAGCGCTGCGCTGCTAACAACGGCAGCTAGCGATCAACTCGGAATGACCCCCCATGTCTTTGTCGTTTGTACCATTCTCATTTATTCAATAAAATGTATGATTAAAATTTTTTAATTTTGAACAGGTTCCGATAATGGATGGTCGCTGGAAGTAAGACGCCAGAGCCATTGTAGCTTCGTATAGGATCGTAATCGCAGGCTGAGACACGCCCCAGAAACGGTTGTGACACACCAGGGTTTTTGCAGCCACTCCCCGTAACTGTCCCTAAACTGTCGCTGACTGTCAGTCACTCTCTGCAACCGTGCCAATACAAGACCACTCGGGCACACGCGCAGTGTAACCTACATGCACGGTAATATCTCTACTGCATAAAAATTGGGTTTTTGTCCATCACTCATTGGCCCTTATTCAGCAAGTTTCTGCTAAAAAGCAGTTGCTGTGATCAAATAGTTGCCGCCCAGAAATAGAGAAAAGACGGCCATTGCAGAAATTGCGAATGCATCACAATATGCGGGCTAATCATGAAATCATACGCAATTACCGGAACATCAAAGATTTTTTCCTATCTGCGCCAGGAAAGGTCGTCCACAATTTTTGCGACACAACAGGCTGGAAGTGGTCATCACTGACGTTAGAGGCCATCCTTAAAAACGCCTGGGCACGCCTGTGTTTTTTGAGACACACCCAGAAAACGGCAGGTTCCGCCCAGAAACGCAGGCTTTCTGTCAGTCAAATAGCAGCTGCATTGCGATCGCGATGTGTTCGCAACTTTGATCGCTATATTTACTCGCAAACACTGCATTGCGCAGATTGTGATTCACAAATTTTACAGTCCTTACTGAATGAGGTCATCAGTGCCTAACTTTCCAGGAGCCTTCACAATTAAGTGGGTACCTCCGGAACACCTGAGAAGCAAGCAGTCTTTCCACAAGACCACGTTACTGGGCGGGAACATACCCAGTGGGCAGGGGCGTGGTGATGCAATTAGCGTATTATATAACTTGCCCCACCCTCTTGATGGTGAAAGTGGCATCATCAAGCCACGCCCATCACTTCCTTGTATACTTACCTCTTCATCTCCTGGATGGAAGGTATGAAAAGTAGGCAGGCAGCTATATCTGCTTTAGATAGCTCCGTTAGGGGTGTACCGTGTTAGATTGACATTTGTCTCTGGTACATTTTATGGGGGAGATGTACTAAGCCTTAAGAGATAAAGTAGAGAGAGATTAATTACCAGCTGAATAGTTCCTAATTGCCATGTTACAGGATGCGTTTGGAAAATGTCAGTTATAAGCTGATTGGTTGACACTTTGGCCCAGATTTATCAAGCCTTGGAGAGTGATAAATAGCACAGTGACAAAAGTACCAACCAATCAGCTCCTAACTGTCATTTTTCAAACACAGCCTTTAACATGGCAGTTAGGAGCTGGTTGGCTGGTGCTTTATCTCCATGTACTTTATCTCCATCTAAGGTTTTAGTAAAAATGACAGGAGCTGGTTGGTTGGTACTTTATCACCGTGCTATTTATCACTCTCCAAGGCTTGATAAATCTGGGACAAAGTGTCAACCAATCAGCTTCTAACTGTCATTTTCCAAACGCATCCTGTAACATGGCAGTTAGGAGCTGATTGGCTGGTACTTTATCACCGTGCTATTTATCACTCTCCAAGGCTTGATAAATCTGGGCCAGTGTTTGAAAAATGCCAGTTAGGAGCTGATTGGTTGGTTGGTTCTTTTTCGCTGTGCAATTTATCACTCTCCGAGCCTTGAAAAATCTGGGCCTTTATCTCTCTCCAAGGCTTAGTACATCTATGGGCTATGGCTTGTGCACTGAAATTGCTAAATTGGAAGTACAGTGGGCATACCTCCCAACTGTCCCGATTTTCGCGGAACAGTCCCGTTTTTTTGGGTCTGTCCCGCTGTCCCTCCCGCGTGCCGCAGTGTCCCGCGGTGGGTGGGGGCAGTTAGGAGGCTCCTGATCACTCACTGCTCTGCTCAGTTGAGAGCAGAGCAGCGGTGAATAGACGCTGTGCGCGTGCGCACAGCGTCTATTCCAGTGAGGGAGAGGGGGCATGCCAGCAGCTCACAGAGCGCTGGCCATGCCCCCTCAGTGACAAAAACGGGGGCGTGGCTCGCGATTGCGGGACCTCCCGCGAAGCCACGCCCCTTCTACACAGGCCATGCCCCCTGTTCGGTCACGGGCGCGCTACGCGCGCCAAGATGTCCCTCCTTCATCTACTTCAATGTTAGGAGGTATGCAGTGAGAATACACTTATATAAAGAAGCATTGCTTCTATGTGGCAGCATCTGCATAAGCGCCTGGTTAATAATCCTCAGTGCGAATTTACACCTGCCTTATATTACAGTAGGTGGAACAGATACATCTCCAATTAGGCATATTTTCATCCACAGTACGTGCAGCTCTGCAGCGACTGCATTTGCTCCAGCACACCGCCACTATGTGAGTACGAGCCATTAATCCTGGTTACACCTCTTCGGTCGTAAGTGCAGATACGGCCCAACTTCCCACTTCGTCTGAGCATGTGCAGTGCAAACTCATTACAGCTACCAGGAATACACAAGCCAGGCACCAGCATGTGAGCAGAAGTCTCCATCTGGAGTCATTTATTCCAGTCTCATAGGATTCAGACTCTTCTGGTGGTAAAGCCCATTCCTCAGTGAAATGTGCTGCTGCTTTAATCCTGTCATTGTGGAATAAATTACTGCTGTAGGTGATTTGATGTGCAGCTTTCTGAAAAGCTGAAATATGTAGCAATAGCTGGGGAAATATGTACGGAAATAATGAGATAATATAACCGTGTACAATGTCAATGAGCCTAAGGTTTATAGTAGTTATCAAAAGTAATCCGAATAGCCAGGAAATAAAATATGTATTTATATAAAATCCCAGCTCTGATCATAACACTTTCACTGAACATAATTATAACGCCCTGTTCTTTTGCTATCCCTTCTCAGTATACAGCATACTAGCTTATAAATCCAGGATAAGAGCAAATAAGAAGAGTTGTTTTCGGTATACAGCGCTCAGTGGGAGCATGGTCACGGGTGGCCTGTGGGTGGCGTGGTCGTGACATTGCACGGCAGTGTGGTTACACCTCCCCCCACAACCCTGGGCCCCTACATAGGGCCGAGCCCTAGAAGTCTAGAACCCCTCCCCCCTTCCTTCTCTCAGAACCCCTGTCCTTACATTACCTATGTGTAATGCAGCACACATATGACCGGTATACAATGCCTGCCTGTGGAAGGAAAGGCTCAGCCATTGTTAAGATGTGTTCTGCAAGGTTATAGACCACTTATCAGGAAGTTAACCCTGAAAATTTGCAGGCAGAACTCTGGCACTCATCCAGATCACTATCTTGCATACTTGATTTCTGGAGACAGATCATCGGTCAGATATTAAAACAATAATCAGTAGCCGATGGCGCACAGAGCGGTATTGCCTCTTAAAATAGGCTCTTTATGTTACCTTATGCAAATGATCTTTTCTGGTGTCTGTGACAGGTTAGAGGCAGTTTTGCGGGATTTAGCGGCTCATCGCAGGAGATATCATCAGCTGATTCAGAACGCGCTCTTACTGTGCTTTGGCCATACTGCAACCTACGTTTCACCCTCTTTAGTGAAGGAGTCATAAGCGCCATATGTGATTCAGAACACGCTCTTACTGTGCTTTGGCCATACTGCAACCTACGTTTCACCCTCTTTAGTGAAGGAGTCATAAGCGCCATATGTGATTCAGAACACGCTCTTACTGTGCTTTGGCCATACTACAACCTACGTTTCACCCTCTTTAGTGAAGGAGTCATAAGCGCCATATGTGTCTCAGTCAGCGTGGCTAGTGTTGTGCATGTGCAGTAAAAAGATAAGGGGCCAGATGCATCATCGCTTGGAAAGTGATACAATGGAGATAAAAAAAAAGTACCAGCCAATCAGCTCCTAACTGCCATTTTTCAAAAAGGGCCTGTGACATGACAGTTGGGACCTGATTGTCTGGCACTTTTTCTGTCTCCATTGTATCACTCTCCAAGCGATGATGCATCTAGCCCAAGAGCATTTTGCAGGAAAATGCATTTACATCCAAGTTGACTTGTGCCCCTCTGTGGTTGTTTTTTTTTTTGTGTAGTCATTATTTATTATAAATTTGAGAATAGTTAGCCAACAGGAACGTCAATTCGTTACTGAATATAGGGTTCCATCTGGAGATCAGTGGACACTTCATCACTGAGAGTCCTCTTTCTGCTAAGCGCTATTGTAATACATGTTGATTCTCCCATATCCAAAATGCTTGGGACCAGAAGTATTTGGGATTTTTCCATATTTGGGAATATTTGCATAAAATAATGAGATACTATGGGGATGGGAGCCACATCTAAACACAACATGCATTTATGTTTCTTATTATTTATTTATTACCAGTTATTTATATAGCGCACACATATTCCGCAGCGCTGTGCAGAGAATATTTGTCCATTCACATCAGTCCCTGCCCCAGTGGAGCTTACAGTCTACATTCCCTACCACATGTACACACACACACACACACACACACACACACACACACACACACACACACACACACACACACACACACACACACATATTCATGCTAGGGTTAATTTTTTGTAGGGAGCCAATTAACCTACCTGTATATTGTTGGATTGTGGGAGGAAACCGGAGTACCCAGAGGAAACCCACGCAAGTATGGGAAGCATATACAAACTCCACACAATTAGGGCCATGGTGGGAATCAAACCCATGACCTCAGTGCTGTAAGGCAGTAATACTAGCCATTACACCATTCTTGATGCATGTACACCGTATACCATAGCCTTAAGGTCATTTTATACAATATTTTTAATAATTGTGTGCATCAAACTTACTAGGGTATTCAATTTGGCCCGAAGCTGGCGGGTGATAAGTTTCGCCGCCGGGGGCGCGCGGCTTATCAGGGGTTTTGCTTCGCCTGCCTTTGACAGGCGAAGCAAAATGCCCGATAACAGCCCCGTTTTCATCCGAAAACGGGGCTATTTCACCCGAAAACACACAGGTTTCACTGAACCTATGTGTTTACGGGTGTAAAAGGACTTGTTACCGGCCGAGCGAAATAAATAGCCCGACCGCAGCACCCGAAGAAACATCGGGGGTTTTTACTCCCGATGTCTCTTCGGGCCAAATTGAATATCCCCCTAAGTTTGTGTACAATAAACCATCAGAAAGCAAAGGCGTTACTATCTCAGTCGTGCTAAAAAAAAATTGGTTTCGGAATACTTTAGATTTTGAAATTTTGTAAATGGGAGACTCAACCTATATTTAAAAATGATAGATGTCTCTGGAGGTTATTAAAGAAAGTGTGAAATATGGCACCCGCTTCTCATACTGTATGACGTTTTGCAGTATCATCGATTTTTGCATAAATCTTTCAGTTTTTGCACGAAACACACACATTTGCTTGGCAAGATAGTGTTATTATTATTATTATTGCTAGACAGTGGGAATAACACCATACATAAAACAGGGACATACAAGGCGCACACAATAAATGCAGACGTGATAACAAAGGGTGAGGGAGCTTCTCGTATTTGTGTCTCCTTATTGGTATCCAGGAGAACCAGATGTAAATGAGAGTCAGTGGATGAAGAATGCGATTCTAGTGGAGATGTTTCCCTGTGTAATAGGGGGCTGCTCAGCATATTTCTCTCTGTAAAGGGAATTTTACATGTTCTCGGAGGTGCTGGCTATCAAGTCTCGGTGTAGAATTTTAATGGTACACCATATGGGAAAGGGAATTTATAGCCACATTTTTGCCATTGTAATAAAAACAATTAAATGTACCATAGTAACATGTGTAATACAGTTTCAAATGTCCCCTGAAGCCCATTATGCATTTAGGACATGAGATGCTGTTCAAAGATGCATCTTATAAGGAAAGAAATATATATAATGAAGTGGTAATCCTAAGTTATTGGCAGATAGTGAAGCTGAGATTACTCTTCCTACCATGTGCATTACCCTGTGGTCCTAAAAAATGTATGATCAGAAGAGCTGCATGTGAAAAATAGTGTATGTACTCCCAGAAACATCCCGCTCTACAGCAGTAGCATAAACCCCAGGGTAACGTCAGGTATTCATCAGATACATGTGTACCCACAACCAAGCCATAACACATGTTAAAGCTAAGCATCTATTAAATTATCCAGAATGTTGCTTGTTTTACTATATTACCAATATTCTCAGTGCAACACCAACTCATTAGCTAGCTACAGGGCCGGTGCAAGGTGCCGCCAACGCGTGCGGGCACGGTGGCTTGCTGCGCTCACCACAGGTTCTATTCACACTCTATGGGTCTCGTGGACTCCCACGAGTGGGAATAGTCCTGGGCCCCCTGCCGGCATTTTGGCGGCCAGGATCCCGGCGTCGGTATGCTGACTGGCGTGATCCCGACCACCGGGATGGTGACTACATCCCCTCCCCCCTGGTTTTGGTATGCGTGACCGGCGGTCGGGATCCCGGCGGTCAGCATACAGCCAGATTGTTGGCAGGGGGGCAACCGCCACGAAGCTCCTTCCCTTGCGGGCCCCTTGGTGACTACATCACCCCCCAACACCACCACTACCCCACTGCATGTTGTGTTCTTAGGAATGTGGCACATAACTGTGACATCATTGCCAAATTCCACACATCCAACCAGGGCCGGACTGGCCATCTGGCACTTCTGGCAAATGCCAGAAGGGCCGATGGCCACTTGGGCCGGTCCAGCGGTCACTGAGACACGCTGCCGCTCAGTCCGGCGGCAGCATGTCTCAGCTGTCAGGAGAGGAGAGCAGAGCGCCCGCCAGCGCGGCTGTGTCTGGTGCTGCGGCGGCTTCGTTCAAACCAGCCGCCGGTTCGTGAGCCAATCAGAGCTCGCGGACCGGCAGCCAATCAGAAGCCGCCGGTCCACGAGCTCTGATTGGCTCACGAACCGGCGGCTGGTTTGAACGAAGCCGCCGCAGCACCAGACACAGCCGCGCTGGCGGGCGCTTTGCTCTCCTGATTCACACCCCCGTCCCTCACAGCCCGGAGGAGCAGCAGCAGCAGTAGCAGTGCAGCAGCGGTAAGTAGCTGCAGCACTGGCTGCTGTGGGGACATTTGTATATCTGGCACTGTGGGGGCAATTGTTTACCTGGCACTGTGGGGGCATTTGTATACCTGGCACTGTGGGGGCAATTGTTTACCTGGCACTGTGGGGGCATTTGTATACCTGGCACTGTGGGGGTATTTGTATACCTGGCACTGTGGGGGCAATTGTGGATCTGGCACTGCACTATTGGGGGCATATAATGTAAATTTCGGCTCATACTGGGTGCTATAATGTGAATTTCGGCTCATACTGTGTGGTATAATGTGAAAGAGGCACGAGTACTAGATAGTATAAGGGGTCCTACTATTGTGGTGCATAATGCGTATAAGGGGTGTATGGTGTGATAAACTACACTGAAGGACACGCCCCCTTTTGAGTGGCCACGCCCCCTTTTCCGGAGCGCGAAGGCGCGCGCTTATTTACAAACTTCACATTTACATACCCCCACTTAAAAATTTCCACTTCAACCACAGGTTGTGTGTATTTTAATAGAAAATGATGTACGCTTGTATGTTGTTAGAATATTAATTATATTTGTAAGAGCATAGACTAATAAGTGGGAGGAGTCAGGAATAGTAAGGGGAGGAGTCACAGAGGTGGGCCTGTGTGCTTCAAAAATGCCAGGGCCTATTTTTAGTCCCAGTCCGGCCCTGCATCCAACCCATTAATATAATGGAGGAGCAGCCCCTAAAAGCTTCACAGATCAGTGCCTTCATGATAGCTTATGGCACTGAATAAGTGACATTAATTTCTTGATTACTGCTTTAAGGGGGGGCAATATGGTCTGACGACATAGGTTTGCCTGGTAGTAGTGCCAGCATGACTAGCTAGTTATACTTTTACAGTAAGTCTAGTGTGAAGCTATCATTTTTCAGCTAGTAAAGAACTAGTGTTTATAGCAGTCAATTGCTCCTGTATAATTGGTTACAGTGATGCCCCTGCTCAGTGATGCCCATGGAGTATTTAAGTTCTGATGAAGCTGCTTGCAATGTTTTATGAAGGCGATTGATTCCATTGATTGGGATGGACATTTCTCCTTCACTTCAGTGGGTCAGCATGGAACCATTTGAACGCTATGGAAAAGGTCTATCACTCAAAGTGCCCATCTAACTCCAAATGCAATTATCCTATACAATATAAGGCTAATGCTGCTCCTCACCTCTATGGTGGGAATTCAAGTGTTGTGCGCGCCAGAGGCCACTAGATGGCCCCCAGTGGAGCAATTAAATGATTGCTCCGTTCAGGCGCGCACAGCCGCTGGCACTGACGTTACTGTTATGTTTTTCCGTCATTTTAACGGGCTTGTAACTAATGTGTAAATAAATCAATGTGCTAATACAAAAATACAAAAAATCATTGCACCAGATAATGCAGTATGTATTTTGTATGTTGGTCTATTTAACCTACATTGTTTTTTTTATTTTTTTTTATTATGTTTATAAATAATTTTTCTTGTTCCATTTCAGATGCATCAATGTAGATGAAAGGGTTAAGGATTGTTCACACATATAGTATATGCTGAGAAAATGGCTAAAAATGCATGGCATCTTTAATTTGCTTGTTATTAATTTACATGTTCATAGAATTTGACAGCAGATAAGAAACACCCGTCTAGTCTGCCACTAAACACTAGAGTTAATTTGTGTTGGGAGACAGTTAATTTACCAGTATATTTTGGATTGTCGGAGGAAACTAGAGCACCCAGATTAACCCCCATTCAAACACAGGGAGAATATACAAACCCCACACAGATAGAGCCATGGTGGGAATGGAACTCATGACCTCAGTGCTGTGAGGCAGTAATGCTAACCATTACACCAACCACACTATTAATAATGCACTTTTCAAATCTTGTTATAAGTTAAAATGTGCAATAAAAGCCCCGTTTTGCTGTCAGATTTCGCGTGTTTATGTCATACAGATGCTCCGTAGCCGAGCGCAAGCATCTACAGATGGTTCAGAGTGATACGCGACTCAGATGCATCTCCACCTGCTGCTGAAGGGGTGGAACTAGTTATACCGCTTTCAGATTACAATGCCGGGTCGCACCCGGTAATTGGAAACAAGTCCTTCCCTGGTGCATCCCGGTATTGGAGCCTGAGAACTGGCTTTTAGTCGGGTTGCCATTGGAGCGCAGAGGCATCAGTGGCGGGTACGGAGGCAGCGCTGGGAGATGAGATCATCTCCGCACCACCTCTCCCTATGCTGTGAACGGGTACCGGGTTGCATTGACCCGGGTAACCCGTTCACACTGTGCCTGACCCGGTAATAATAACCTGGGAATAACCCTTCTTTATTCCCGGGTTGAATTACCGTGTCGCTGACCCGTGAATTTGGGAGTGACCCTTTCAGACCGCACAGTGACCCGCGTGATACCGGGTTATTTGTACGGTCTGAAAGGGGTATCAGTGACAGGGCTTTTGACCATTCCCCATTCCTAGATCTCTAGGAAGCTGTTTACTGTTTAATATAGCAGATGTGTAAGAACAAAGCCTTGTCACTGAGAATCCCCGACTGAAAGAGCCAATGTTCCATGCCCTTTCATCTGCTGCCAAATGTGAACCTCAACAGAATAAGTATATCTGTATAAATGATTTAATATCTTAACTGTGACTTTGGCACAACATTACAGTATCATAATGTACTCCTAATAGGAACCTAATAAGATATTCTCCAGTAATGACTGCATTTTATGTTGATCTCCATAATAGTAGCAACGTTTTTATATCCGTCATTCCATAAAGCTCATTCTTGGATTTTTACCAGTGTGTTCTCTAGGTTTAGGAAAGTCTTTATTATTTTAGCTAAATCAGCAGAATTGTGTAAACCACAAAAAAAAGCCCAAACAGTTATAAAGCAAAGATCTGATATGGATTTTACATTTATGTGATATGCTATCCAGGGCCGATTCTGGCGCTCTGTGTGCCCCGAGTGGCAATAGGGGGCGTGGCTTCGTACAGGGGGCGTGATCATTTATGCCCCCTGTACAGACTGAAATGATGTGCGGTGCGCGATGACGTCATTGCGCACCGCACAGTAAAGGACCTCTCCACGAAGGGAAACTAGACGCGTACGCGTCTAGTTTCCCTTCACAGCGGCAGCGGGGGGGGGGGGGGGGGCAGCGGCCAGCGGGGGGTACACAGCAGCAGCAGATCTTGCCCTGGTGCGGCGCCCTCCGGATGGCCGTGGCAAGATCCGCTACTGATGCTATCCCCCCAAAAAAGGTGTATAAACTATTTGTTAAGAATATGCAAAGCTACAGTATATAATATTTGAGGATATAGTGCTTCTAGGGACCGTCTCCTGCCAGTCAAACACAGTGGTTCAGGACGGTGCTTCCTCCCCAGCTGGCTAAAACTCTCCTGCCATCGCAGACCACTCTTTAGTCATAGAAGGTCATGGCTCTCCAGTGTCCGCTCCATAACGAATTTGTCAAGGAAGTGAACATGCTGACTTCTTCGGTGTGCAGTGCTACTTATATAAGGTTCTGTGCCTGGACATTTCACAAGAACTTTAGTCAGAGATTACAGTTCACAGCCAGACAGTCAGTTTGCTTCTACTCTACCTATACACTGCACATGCGGAAACGTATTGCACACCCCTCGTATATAACTGTCAAATATATAATATATATTTACTAGGGGTGCCAACCATAGTATACTATACGGTGTAGGAATGTACATACAGATGTGTCATCATACACTGTTGCTCAAGTCGTGAAAGTAGCCCTCTCGGCACACCGGGTCCCGGGCAACTCCGCTGAGCGTCTTTCTCGCATAAAATGTGCGTCTTATTCTCATAAATACAACAACTGGGAGCGACAAAACTAAATTGTTGGCTTGCACTGATCAATTTGATGTGTGAAATCTATGAAGGGAATTCAATTGTGTGCGAGGTTTAGCGAGGTAAATACCTTGGGTACCTCGTGCCTGATATTGGATTACCGTGGGTATGCGCACTCCAGATACCAGCGGTATCCAATTTTGAAGAAAAAAAGGTTGTGAGTAATAATAGTGTAGTTCTCCCGCAGCAGTGCCAGAGCAAGTCATGGAGATTTGTCCTAAAAATTAAGATTTGAAGGAAAATCAGATGCAGTGATTGATATAGAAATCACTGTGTCCCATTTTCAGTCCTCTAATTGGATTGGAAATCCCTGCAGCTGCAGTTAAATTCGCAGCCCAGCATCTCTAGTAGACCGTGAGTGGTGTTTTTATGAATCTGCAATGAGAATTATATGCAAAATGAAAGTGGAATATGGTACTCTGCACCTCTAGGGGCATCTCAGTTGCACTGGGTGTCTTGTGTTGCATGCCGGACCTGTTCTACGCATACGCTGGCTGCACAGCTGAGTAGGGCGCTGCATAGAGGAAGGCGTCCTGATTCAGCTGCGCCAGCAACATGCTACATTGTCTACCCCCCTGGGTAGTACCTACCTGGAGCGGAGATACAGACTCAGTACAGTATAGTAAAGTAACTACAAACAAACTACAGCTCCCAGCAGCCCCCCGGCAGCAAGGGCTGCTGGGAGCTGTAGTTTATTTGTAGTTACTCTACTGTACTATAGGTGAGGTGCCGGACACTGGCACCAATAACACTTTCTGCTGTGGCGAGGAGGAGGGCAGAGATGGACTGAGCTGCTATCTAAAAGATAGCAGGCAGATATGCACGGCCAGTGCATGAACGGTCAGACACCAATTTCGACAGCTGCAGGTGGCGATGCCCATACATCACAGCAGGGACAGAACTGGCCGGGAAGGAGACACAGCGAGCTGACGCGCTGTGAGCTCAGGGGAACATCGCTGGAGGATTCGGCAGACGAGATGTTCATACATCTTGCCGATGTCCCTTCCTGCTTCGCCTCGGCAATGATGCGTACCTCTATAATACATTTACCTATTTGTCTGTTCGCACTGGGATATACATTGTCTAGAAACTGCCCTGATCATATAGTTGTGTAGCAAACAGGCTTAAGAGAAGGTTTTATACAAAAAAAAAAAGATTTAAAACAATGGTGGTGCTTCAAATAGAAAAAATGGAGAGAGATAAATTTGTACCAGCTCCTAATTGTCATGTTACAGACTGTGTGTTTGAAAAATGACAGCTATGAGCTGATTGGTCGATACTTTTTCTCTCTCCACTTTATCACTCTCCTAGGCTTAGCACAAATAACAGAGTTATGTGAGTGGATTTCTATCAATCATCTGTAACCTAGTGTATCCATGACAACGTCATGTTGTCATCTTACTAAGGCTTTGGGCTTCGGCAGGCACCATGAAAAGAGAAAATAATAGAGCTTAGAATCCTGTGGTTTTAAGAAAACAAAAGAAAGTAGCTGTGCAGTCTGAGCATCAGGAGCCGTCGTATATGTAAGGAATTGTAAATGAAAATATAGACGGGATTATTGGCCCAGAAACAGAAGCTTTTGGATGACTGTCACAGTACCCCAACGCCACAGACTTACTGTCTCCCTCCTGACCTAGTGAACTCATTACACCCCATCAGGGCTTATATATACAAGTACCAGTAAGAGTCTTAGCGGTCACATATAACAGAGGAGCATACACAAGAGCTTTGTTGGTGATGGTGATAACAGACATGTAAGTTGGTTTCCACATGCAAATCTTACTGCCAGTGGTGACCCTTTAATGTATAATGTTGAGAAAATAAAGTCCTATGTCGGTAATATGGCTTCTTATCCTTTTGATATACCAGACCCTAAGGGGTCTATTTACGAAGCATTGGATGGAGATAAAGTTGCTGGAGATAAAGTACCAGCCAATCGGCTCCTAACTGCTATGCCACAGGCATTACAGTTAGGAGCCGATTGGCTGGTACTTTATCTCCAGCGACTTTATCTCCATCCAATGCTTAGTAAATACACCCCTAAGTCTTGCTAACTAGGTATGTGCATCCAGGTGAATGTGATGTTACTAGTGGGATGTGTAGGGAAGGGTTGCTAAATGGGATATGGGCGTTAGTACAGAAGACGTGAAATAAGTTGCTGCAGAAAGGGAATGTGATACTGCAGGGGTGTGTTACTGTAGAGGGAGGGAATGTGATACTGCAGGGGTGTGTTACTGTAGAGGGAGGAATGTGATACTGCAGGGGTGTGTTACTGTAGAGGGAGGGAATGTGATACTGCAGGGGTGTGTTACTGTAGAGGGAGGGAATGTGATACTGCTGGGGTGTGTTACTGTAGAGGGAGGGAGTGTGATACTGCAGGGGTGTGTTACTGTAGAGGGAGGGAATGTGATACTGTAGGGTGTGTTACTGTAGAGGGAGGGAATGTGATACTGCAGGGATGTGTTACTGTAGAGGGAGGGAATGTGATACTGTAGGGTGTGTTACTGTAGAGGGAGGGAATGTGATACTACAGGGGTGTGTTACTGTAGAGGGAGGGAATGTGATACTGCTGGGGTGTGTTACTGTAGAGGGAGGGAATGTGATACTGCAGGGGTGTGTTACTGTAGAGGGAGGGAATGTGATACTGCTGGGGTGTGTTACTGTAGGGGGAGGGAGTGTGATACTGCTGGGGTGTGTTACTGTAGAGGGAGGGAATGTGATACTGTAGGGTGTGTTACTGTAGAGGGAGGGAATGTGATACTACAGGGGTGTGTTACTGTAGAGGGAGGGAATGTGATACTGCTGGGGTGTGTTACTGTAGAGGGAGGGAATGTGATACTGCAGGGGTGTGTTACTGTAGAGGGAGGGAATGTGATACTGCAGGGGTGTGTTACTGTAGAGGGAGGGAATGTGATACTGCTGGGGTGTGTTACTGTAGAGGGAGGGAGTGTGATACTGCTGGGGTGTGTTACTGTAGAGGGAGGGAATGTGATACTGTAGGGTGTGTTACTGTAGAGGGAGGGAATGTGATACTACAGGGGTGTGTTACTGTAGAGGGAGGGAATGTGATACTGCTGGGGTGTGTTACTGTAGAGGGAGGGAATGTGATACTGCAGGGGTGTGTTACTGTAGAGGGAGGGAATGTGATACTGCTGGGGTGTGTTACTGTAGAGGGAGGGAATGTGATACTGCAGGGGTGTGTTACTGTAGAGGGAGGGAATGTGATACTGCTGGGGTGTGTTACTGTAGAGGGAGGGAATGTGATACTGCAGGGGTGTGTTACTGTAGAGGGAGGGAATGTGATACTGCTGGGGTGTGTTACTGTAGAGGGAGGGAATGTGATACTGCAGGGGTGTGTTACTGTAGAGGGAGGGAATGTGATACTGCTGGGGTGTGTTACTGTAGAGGGAGGGAGTGTGATACTGCTGGGGTGTGTTACTGTAGAGGGAGGGAATGTGATACTGTAGGGTGTGTTACTGTAGAGGGAGGGAATGTGATACTGCAGGGGTGTGTTACTGTAGAGGGAGGGAATGTGATACTGCTGGGGTGTGTTACTGTAGAGGGAGGGAGTGTGATACTGCTGGGGTGTGTTACTGTAGAGGGAGGGAATGTGATACTGTAGGGTGTGTTACTGTAGAGGGAGGGAATGTGATACTACAGGGGTGTGTTACTGTAGAGGGAGGGAATGTGATACTGCTGGGGTGTGTTACTGTAGAGGGAGGGAATGTGATACTACAGGGGTGTGTTACTGTAGAGGGAGGGAATGTGATACTGCTGGGGTGTGTTACTGTAGAGGGAGGGAATGTGATACTGTAGGGTGTGTTACTGTAGAGGGAGGGAATGTGATACTACAGGGGTGTGTTACTGTAGAGGGAGGGAATGTGATACTGCTGGGGTGTGTTACTGTAGAGGGAGGGAATGTGATACTACAGGGGTGTGTTACTGTAGAGGGAGGGAATGTGATACTGCAGGGGTGTGTTACTGTAGAGGGAGGGAATGTGATACTACAGGGGTGTGTTACTGTAGAGGGAGGGAATGTGATACTGCAGGGGTGTGTTACTGTAGAGGGAGGGAATGTGATACTACAGGGGTGTGTTACTGTAGAGGGAGGGAATGTGATACTGCAGGGGTGTGTTACTGTAGAGGGAGGGAATGTGATACTGCAGGGGTGTGTTACTGTAGAGGGAGGGAATGTGATACTACAGGGGTGTGTTACTGTAGAGGGAGGGAATGTGATACTGCAGGGGTGTGTCACTGTAGAGGGAGGGAATGTGATACTACAGGGGTATGTTACTGTAGAGGGAGGGAATGTGATACTGCAGGGGTGTGTTACTGTAGAGGGAGGGAATGTGATACTGCAGGGGTGTGTTACTGTAGAGGGAGGGAGTGTGATACTACAGGGGTGTGTTACTGTAGAGGGAGGGAATGTGATACTGCAGGGATGTGTTACTGTAGAGGGAGGGAATGTGATACTGCAGGGGTGTGTTACTGTAGAGGGAGGGAGTGTGATACTGCAGGGGTGTGTTACTGTAGAGGGAGGGAATGTGATACTGCAGGGGTGTGTTACTGTAGAGGGAGGGAATGTGATACTGCAGGGATGTGTTACTGTAGAGGGAGGGAATGTGATACTGCAGGGGTGTGTTACTGTAGAGGGAGGGAATGTGATACTGCAGGGGTGTGTTACTGTAGAGGGAGGGAATGTGATACTGCAGGGTGTGTTACTGTAGAGGGAGGGAGTGTGATACTGCAGGGGTGTGTTACTGTAGAGGGAGGGAGTGTGATACTGCAGGGGTGTGTTACTGTAGAGGGAGGGAATGTGATACTGCAGGGTGTGTTACTGTAGAGGGAGGGAGTGTGATACTGCAGGATGTGTTACTGTAGAGGGAGGGAATGTGATACTACAGGGGTGTGTTACTGTAGAGGGAGGGAATGTGATACTGCAGGGGTGTGTTACTGTAGAGGGAGGGAATGTGATACTGCTGGGTTGTGTTACTGTAGAGGGAGGGAATGTGATACTGCAGGGTGTGTTACTGTAGAGGGAGGGAATGTGATACTACAGGGGTGTGTTACTGTAGAGGGAGGGAATGTGATACTGCAGGGTGTGTTACTGTAGAGGGAGGGAATGTGATACTACAGGGGTGTGTTACTGTAGAGGGAGGGAATGTGATACTGCAGGGTGTGTTACTGTAGAGGGAGGGAATGTGATACTACAGGGGTGTGTTACTGTAGAGGGAGGGAATGTGATACTGCAGGGGTGTGTTACTGTAGAGGGAGGGAGTGTGATACTGCAGGGGTGTGTCACTGTAGAGGGAGGGAGTGTGATACTGCAGGGGTGTGTCACTGTAGAGGGAGGGAGTGTGATACTGCAGGGGTGTGTCACTGTAGAGGGAGGGAATGTGATACTACAGGGGTGTGTTACTGTAGAGGGAGGGAATGTGATACTGTAGGGTGTGTTACTGTAAAGGGAGGGAATGTGATACTGCAGGGTGTGTTACTGTAGAGGGAGGGAATGTGATACTACAGGGGTGTGTTACTGTAAAGGGAGGGAATGTGATACTGCAGGGTGTGTTACTGTAGAGGGAGGGAATGTGATACTACAGGGGTGTGTTACTGTAGAGGGAGGGAATGTGATACTGCAGGGGTGTGTTACTGTAGAGGGAGGGAGTGTGATACTGCAGGGGTGTGTTACTGTAGAGGGAGGGAGTGTGATACTGCAGGGGTGTGTCACTGTAGAGGAAGGGAATGTGATACTGCAGGGGTGTGTTACTGTAGAGGGAGGGAATGTGATACTGCAGGGATGTGTTACTGTAGAGGGAGGGAATGTGATACTACAGGGGTGTGTCACTGTAGAGGGAGGGAATGTGATACTGCAGGGGTGTGTTACTGTAGAGGGAGGGAATGTGATACTGCAGGGGTGTGTTACTGTAGAGGGAGGGAATGTGATACTGCAGGGGTGTGTTACTGTAGAGGGAGGGAGTGTGATACTGCAGGGGTGTGTTACTGTAGAGGGAGGGAGTGTGATACTGCAGGGGTGTGTTACTGTAGAGGGAGGGAATGTGATACTGCTGGGGTGTGTTACTGTGTAGAGGGAGGGAATGTGATACTGCAGGGGTGTGTTACTGTAGAGGGAGGGAATGTGATACTGCAGGGGTGTGTTACTGTAGAGGGAGGGAATGTGATACTACAGGGGTGTGTTACTGTAAAGGGAGGGAATGTGATACTGCAGGGGTGTGTTACTGTAGAGGGAGGGAGTGTGATACTGCAGGGGTGTGTTACTGTAGAGGGAGGGAGTGTGATACTGCAGGGGTGTGTTACTGTGTAGAGGGAGGGAATGTGATACTGCAGGGGTGTGTTACTGTAGAGGGAGGGAATGTGATACTACAGGGGTGTGTTACTGTAGAGGGAGGGAATGTGATACTACAGGGGTGTGTTACTGTAGAGGGAGGGAATGTGATACTGCAGGGGTGTGTTACTGTAGAGGGAGGGAATGTGATACTACAGGGGTGTGTTACTGTAGAGGGAGGGAATGTGATACTGCAGGGGTGTGTTACTGTAGAGGGAGGGAATGTGATACTACAGGGGTGTGTTACTGTAGAGGGAGGGAATGTGATACTGCAGGGGTGTGTTACTGTAGAGGGAGGGAATGTGATACTGCAGGGGTGTGTTACTGTAGAGGGAGGGAATGTGATACTGCAGGGGTGTGTTACTGTAGAGGGAGGGAATGTGATACTACAGGGGTGTGTTACTGTAGAGGGAGGGAATGTGATACTACAGGGGTGTGTTACTGTAGAGGGAGGGAATGTGATACTACAGGGGTGTGTTACTGTAGAGGGAGGGAATGTGATACTACAGGGGTGTGTTACTGTAGAGGGAGAGAATGTGATACTACAGGGGTGTGTTACTGTAGAGGGAGGGAATGTGATACTACAGGGGTGTGTTACTGTAGAGGGAGGGAGTGATACTGCAGGGGTGTGTTACTGTAGAGGGAAGGAATGTGATACTGCAGGGGTATGTTACTGTAGAGGGAGGGAATGTGATACTGTAGGGGTGTGTCACTGTAGAGGGAGGGAATGTGATACTGCAGGGGTATGTTACTGTAGAGGGAGGGAATGTGATACTGCAGGATGTGTTACTGTAGAGGGAGGGAATGTGATACTGCTGGGGTGTGTCACTGTAGAGGGAGGGAATGTGATACTGCAGGGGTATGTTACTGTAGAGGGAGGGAATGTGATACTGCAGGGGTATGTTACTGTAGAGGGAGGGAATGTGATACTGCAGGGGTGTGTTACTGTAGAGGGAGGGAATGTGATACTGCAGGGTGTGTTACTGTAGAGGGAGGGAATGTGATACTGCAGGGGTATGTTACTGTAGAGGGAGGGAATGTGATACTGCAGGGATGTGTTACTGTAGAGGGAGGGAATGTGATACTGCTGGGGTGTGTCACTGTAGAGGGAGGGAATGTGATACTGCAGGGGTATGTTACTGTAGAGGGAGGGAATGTGATACTGTAGGGGTGTTTCACTGTAGAGGGAGGGAATGTGATACTGCAGGGGTGTGTCACTGTAGAGGGAGGAAATGTGATACTGCAGGGATGTGTTACTGTAGAGGGAGGGAATGTGATACTGCAGGGATGTGTTACTGTAGAGGGAGGGAATGTGATACTGCAGGGGTGTGTTACTGTAGAGGGAGGGAATGTGATACTGCAGGGGTGTGTCACTGTAGACTCTACAGTGACACACCCCTGCAGTATCACATTCCCTCCCTCTACAGTAACACACCCCTGCAGTATCACATTCCCTCCCTCTACAGTAACACATCCCTGCAGTATCACATTCCCTCCCTCTACAGTAACACATCCCTGCAGTATCACATTTCCTCCCTCTACAGTGACACACCCCTGCAGTATCACATTCCCTCCCTCTACAGTGAAACACCCCTACAGTATCACATTCCCTCCCTCTACAGTAACATACCCCTGCAGTATCACATTCCCTCCCTCTACAGTGACACACCCCAGCAGTATCACATTCCCTCCCTCTACAGTAACACATCCCTGCAGTATCACATTCCCTCCCTCTACAGTAACATACCCCTGCAGTATCACATTCCCTCCCTCTACAGTAACACATCCCTGCAGTATCACATTCCCTCCCTCTACAGTGACACACCCCTGCAGTATCACATTCCCTCCCTCTACAGTGACACACCCCAGCAGTATCACATTCCCTCCCTCTACAGTAACACACCCCTGCAGTATCACATTCCCTCCCTCTACAGTAACACACCCCTGCAGTATCACATTCCCTCCCTCTACAGTGACACACCCCTGCAGTATCACATTCCCTCCCTCTACAGTAACACATCCCTGCAGTATCACATTCCCTCCCTCTACAGTGACACACCCCTGCAGTATCACATTCCCTCCCTCTACAGTGACACACCCCAGCAGTATCACATTCCCTCCCTCTACAGTAACACACCCCTGCAGTATCACATTCCCTCCCTCTACAGTAACACACCCCTGCAGTATCACATTCCCTCCCTCTACAGTGACACACCCCAGCAGTATCACATTCCCTCCCTCTACAGTAACATACCCCTGCAGTATCACATTCCCTCCCTCTACAGTGACACACCCATACAGTATCACATTCCCTCCCTCTACAGTAACACACCCCTGCAGTATCACATTCCCTCCCTCTACAGTAACACACCCCTACAGTATCACATTCCCTCCCTCTACAGTGACACATCCCTGCAGTATCACATTCCCTCCCTCTACAGTAACACACCCCTGCAGTATCACATTCCCTCCCTCTACAGTAACACACCCCTGCAGTATCACATTCCCTCCCTCTACAGTAACACACCCCTACAGTATCACATTCCCTCCCTCTACAGTGACACATCCCTGCAGTATCACATTCCCTCCCTCTACAGTAACATACCCCTGCAGTATCACATTCCCTCACTCTACAGTAACACACCCCTGCAGTATCACATTCCCTCCCTCTACAGTAACACACCCCTACAGTATCACATTCCCTCCCTCTACAGTGACACACCCCTGCAGTATCACATTCCCTCCCTCTACAGTAACACACCCCTGCAGTATCACATTCCCTCACTCTACAGTAACACACCCCTGTAGTATCACATTCCCTCCCTCTACAGTAACATACCCCTGCAGTATCACATTCCCTCCCTCTACAGTGACACACCCCTACAGTATCACATTTCCTCCCTCTACAGTGTAGAGGGAGGAAATGTGATACTGTAGGGGTGTGTCACTGTAGAGGGAGGGAATGTGATACTGCAGGGGTATGTTACTGTAGAGGGAGGGAATGTGATACTACAGGGGTGTGTTACTGTAGAGTGAGGGAATGTGATACTGCAGGGGTGTGTTACTGTAGAGGGAGGGAATGTGATACTGCAGGGGTGTGTCACTGTAGAGGGAGGGAATGTGATACTGTAGGGGTGTGTTACTGTAGAGGGAGGGAATGTGATACTGCAGGGGTGTGTTACTGTAGAGTGAGGGAATGTGATACTGCAGGGGTATGTTACTGTAGAGGGAGGGAATGTGATACTGCAGGGATGTGTCACTGTAGAGGGAGGGAATGTGATACTGTAGGGGTGTGTTACTGTAGAGGGAGGGAATGTGATACTGCAGGGGTGTGTTACTGTAGAGGGAGGGAATGTGATACTGCAGGGGTGTGTTACTGTAGAGGGAGGGAATGTGATACTGCAGGGATGTGTCACTGTAGAGGGAGGGAATGTGATACTGTAGGGGTGTGTTACTGTAGAGGGAGGGAATGTGATACTGCAGGGGTGTGTTACTGTAGAGGGAGGGAATGTGATACTGTATGGGTGTGTCACTGTAGAGGGAGGGAATGTGATACTGCAGGGGTATGTTACTGTAGAGGGAGGGAATGTGATACTGCTGGGGTGTGTCACTGTAGAGGGAGGGAATGTGATACTGCAGGGGTGTGTTACTGTAGAGGGAGGGAATGTGATACTGCAGGGGTGTGTCACTGTAGAGGGAGGGAATGTGATACTGCTGGGGTGTGTCACTGTAGAGGGAGGGAATGTGATACTGCAGGGGTGTGTCACTGTAGAGGGAGGGAATGTGATACTGCAGGGATGTGTTACTGTAGAGGGAGGGAATGTGATACTGCAGGGGTGTGTCACTGTAGAGGGAGGGAATGTGATACTGCAGGGGTGTGTTACTGTAGAGGGAGGGAATGTGATACTGCAGGGGTGTGTTACTGTAGAGGGAGGGAATGTGATACTGCTGGGGTGTGTCACTGTAGAGGGAGGGAATGTGATACTGCAGGGGTGTGTCACTGTAGAGGGAGGGAGTGTGATACTACAGGGGTGTGTTACTGTAGAGGGAGGGAATGTGATACTGCAGGGATGTGTTACTGTAGAGGGAGGGAATGTGATACTGCAGGGGTGTGTTACTGTAGAGGGAGGGAGTGTGATACTGCAGGGGTGTGTTACTGTAGAGGGAGGGAATGTGATACTGCAGGGGTGTGTTACTGTAGAGGGAGGGAATATGATACTGCAGGGATGTGTTACTGTAGAGGGAGGGAATGTGATACTGCAGGGGTGTGTTACTGTAGAGGGAGGGAGTGTGATACTGCAGGGGTGTGTTACTGTAGAGGGAGGGAATGTGATACTGCAGGGTGTGTTACTGTAGAGGGAGGGAATGTGATACTGCAGGGGTGTGTTACTGTAGAGGGAGGGAATGTGATACTGTAGGGGTGTGTTACTGTAAAGGGAGGGAATGTGATACTGCAGGGTGTGTTACTGTAGAGGGAGGGAATGTGATACTACAGGGGTGTGTTACTGTAAAGGGAGGGAATGTGATACTGCAGGGTGTGTTACTGTAGAGGGAGGGAATGTGATACTACAGGGGTGTGTTACTGTAGAGGGAGGGAATGTGATACTGCAGGGGTGTGTTACTGTAGAGGGAGGGAGTGTGATACTGCAGGGGTGTGTTACTGTAGAGGGAGGGAGTGTGATACTGCAGGGGTGTGTCACTGTAGAGGAAGGGAATGTGATACTGCAGGGGTGTGTTACTGTAGAGGGAGGGAATGTGATACTGCAGGGATGTGTTACTGTAGAGGGAGGGAATGAGATACTACAGGGGTGTGTCACTGTAGAGGGAGGGAATGTGATACTGCAGGGGTGTGTTACTGTAGAGGGAGGGAATGTGATACTGCAGGGGTGTGTTACTGTAGAGGGAGGGAATGTGATACTGCAGGGGTGTGTTACTGTAGAGGGAGGGAGTGTGATACTGCAGGGGTGTGTTACTGTAGAGGGAGGGAGTGTGATACTGCAGGGGTGTGTTACTGTAGAGGGAGGGAATGTGATACTGCTGGGGTGTGTTACTGTGTAGAGGGAGGGAATGTGATACTGCAGGGGTGTGTTACTGTAGAGGGAGGGAATGTGATACTGCAGGGGTGTGTTACTGTAGAGGGAGGGAATGTGATACTACAGGGGTGTGTTACTGTAGAGGGAGGGAATGTGATACTGCAGGGGTGTGTTACTGTAGAGGGAGGGAGTGTGATACTGCAGGGGTGTGTTACTGTAGAGGGAGGGAGTGTGATACTGCAGGGGTGTGTTACTGTGTAGAGGGAGGGAATGTGATACTGCAGGGGTGTGTTACTGTAGAGGGAGGGAATGTGATACTGCAGGGGTGTGTTACTGTAGAGGGAGGGAATGTGATACTGCAGGGGTGTGTTACTGTAGACGGAGGGAATGTGATACTACAGGGGTGTGTTACTGTAGAGGGAGGGAATGTGATACTGCAGGGGTGTGTTACTGTAGAGGGAGGGAATGTGATACTACAGGGGTGTGTTACTGTAGAGGGAGGGAATGTGATACTACAGGGGTGTGTTACTGTAGAGGGAGGGAATGTGATACTGCAGGGGTGTGTTACTGTAGAGGGAGGGAATGTGATACTACAGGGGTGTGTTACTGTAGAGGGAGGGAATGTGATACTGCAGGGGTGTGTTACTGTAGAGGGAGGGAAAGTGTGTTACTGTAGAGGGAGGGAATGTGATACTGCAGGGATGTGTTACTGTAGAGGGAGGGAATGTGATACTGCAGGGGTGTGTTACTGTAGAGGGAGGGAATGTGATACTGCAGGGGTGTGTTACTGTAGAGGGAGGGAATGTGATACTACAGGGGTGTGTTACTGTAGAGGGAGGGAATGTGATACTACAGGGGTGTGTTACTGTAGAGGGAGGGAATGTGATACTACAGGGGTGTGTTACTGTAGAGGGAGGGAATGTGATACTACAGGGGTGTGTTACTGTAGAGGGAGAGAATGTGATACTACAGGGGTGTGTTACTGTAGAGGGAGGGAATGTGATACTACAGGGGTGTGTTACTGTAGAGGGAGGGAGTGTGATACTGCAGGGGTGTGTTACTGTAGAGGGAAGGAATGTGATACTGCAGGGGTATGTTACTGTAGAGGGAGGGAATGTGATACTGTAGGGGTGTGTCACTGTAGAGGGAGGGAATGTGATACTGCAGGGGTATGTTACTGTAGAGGGAGGGAATGTGATACTGCAGGATGTGTTACTGTAGAGGGAGGGAATGTGATACTGCTGGGGTGTGTCACTGTAGAGGGAGGGAATGTGATACTGCAGGGGTATGTTACTGTAGAGGGAGGGAATGTGATACTGCAGGGGTATGTTACTGTAGAGGGAGGGAATGTGATACTGCAGGGGTGTGTTACTGTAGAGGGAGGGAATGTGATACTGCAGGGTGTGTTACTGTAGAGGGAGGGAATGTGATAATGCAGGGGTATGTTACTGTAGAGGGAGGGAATGTGATACTGCAGGGATGTGTTACTGTAGAGGGAGGGAATGTGATACTGCTGGGGTGTGTCACTGTAGAGGGAGGGAATGTGATACTGCAGGGGTATGTTACTGTAGAGGGAGGGAATGTGATACTGTAGGGGTGTTTCACTGTAGAGGGAGGGAATGTGATACTGCAGGGGTGTGTCACTGTAGAGGGAGGAAATGTGATACTGCAGGGATGTGTTACTGTAGAGGGAGGGAATGTGATACTGCAGGGATGTGTTACTGTAGAGGGAGGGAATGTGATACTGCAGGGGTGTGTCACTGTAGAGCAGGGGTGGCCAACCAGTCAGAGACAAAGAGCCAAGAAATCTTGTTAGGTACATCAAAGAGCCGACTTCGAGCAGAAGGCGCACTTGCAAAAATGGGGTGTGACCTTGTGCCTGCTAGGCCACGCCCCTGGTATAAAATACATTGAAAAAGCCAGATCCAACATAAAATACAATGATTAATTGAAAAAGCCAGATACAAATAATTGAAAAAGCCAGATCCGCATAAAATATATTGAAAAGCCAGATTCACATAATACACTTCAGTTCCCCCATGTGTCACACCAGCCAGCACCCACCTGTGTCACTCCAGCCAGCTCCCCCATGTGTATTTGGCTCCCTCAGTTCTCAGTCTACATAGTGCTGCTGCATGTCTGGCTGGAGTGCAGCGGTTTACAGATCTCTTGTGGTCACGTGACATGAGTGTTGGGAGCCACATTTGAATGAAGAAAGAGCCGCATGTGGCTCAAGAGCCACGCGTTGGCCACCACTGCTGTAGAGGGAGGAAATGTGATACTGTAGGGGTGTGTCACTGTAGAGGGAGGGAATGTGATACTGCAGGGGTATGTTACTGTAGAGGGAGGGAATGTGATACTACAGGGGTGTGTTACTGTAGAGTGAGGGAATGTGATACTGCAGGGGTGTGTTACTGTAGAGGGAGGGAATGTGATACTGTAGGGGTGTGTTACTGTAGAGGGAGGGAATGTGATACTGCAGGGGTGTGTTACTGTAGAGTGAGGGAATGTGATACTGCAGGGGTATGTTACTGTAGAGGGAGGGAATGTGATACTGCAGGGGTGTGTTACTGTAGAGGGAGGGAATGTGATACTGCAGGGATGTGTCACTGTAGAGGGAGGGAATGTGATACTGTAGGGGTGTGTTACTGTAGAGGGAGGGAATGTGATACTGCAGGGGTGTGTTACTGTAGAGGGAGGGAATGTGATACTGTAGGGGTGTGTCACTGTAGAGGGAGGGAATGTGATACTGCAGGGGTATGTTACTGTAGAGGGAGGGAATGTGATACTGCTGGGGTGTGTCACTGTAGAGGGAGGGAATGTGATACTGCAGGGATGTGTTACTCTAGAGGGAGGGAATGTGATACTACAGGGGTGTGTTACTGTAGAGGGAGGGAATGTGATACTACAGGGGTGTGTTATGTGATACTGCAGGGGTGTGTCACTGTAGAGGGAGGGAATGTGATACTGCAGGGATGTGTTACTGTAGAGGGAGGGAATGTGATACTGCAGGGGTGTGTCACTGTAGAGGGAGGGAATGTGATACTGCAGGGGTGTGTTACTGTAGAGGGAGGGAATGTGATACTACAGGGGTGTGTTACTGTAGAGGGAGGAAATGTGATACTGCGGGGGGGTGTTACTGTAGAGCGAGGGAATGTGATACTGCAGGGGTGTGTCACTGTAGAGGGAGGGAATGTGATACTGCAGGGGTGTGTCACTGTAGAGGGAAGACATGTGACATGGAGAATGTGTTACTATAGAGAGAGGAAATGAGATATGGGGAATGTGTTACAATAGAGGGAGGAAATGTGATACTACAGGGGTTTGTTACTGTGTAGAGGGAGGAAATGTGATACTGCAGGGTGAGTTACTGTAGAGGGAGGAAATGTGATACTGCAGGCGTGTGTTACTGTGTAGAGGGAGGGAATGTGATACTACAGGGGTGTGTTACTGTAGAGGGAGGGAATGTGATACTGCAGGGGTATGATACTGTAGAGGGAGGGAATGTGATACTGCGGGAGTGTGTCACTGTAGAGGGAGGACATGTGACATGGAGAATGTGTTACTATAGAGAGGAAATGAAATATGGGGAATGTGTTACAATAGAGGGAGGAAATGTGATACTGCAGAGGTGTGTTACTGTAAAGAGAGGACATGTGATACTGCAGGGGTGTGTTACTGTAGTAGAGGGAGGGAATGTGATCTGGGGAATGTGTTACTATAGAGGGAGGGAATGTGATATGGGAAATGTATTTCTATAGAAGGAGTGAATGTGATATGGGGAATGTGTTACTGTAGAGGGAGGGAATGTGATATGGGGAATGTGTTACTGTGAAGGGAGGGAATGTGATTATACAGAGTTTAGGAATGTGCTACTATAGATGGAGTGAATGTGATTATACAGAGTGTGGGAATGTGCTACTATAGAGGGAGGGAATGTGATATGGGGAATGTGTTTCTATGGAGGGAGGAAATGTGATATGGGGAATGTGTTACTATAGAGGGAGGGAATGTGATACTACAGAGTGGGGAATATGTTACTATAGAGGGAGAGAATGTGACACTACAGAGTGGGAAATTTGTTACTATAGAGAGTGGGGAATATGTTACTATAGAGGGAGGGAATGTGATACTACAGAGTGGGGAATGTGTTACTATAGAGGGAGGGAATGGATGATACTACAGAGTGGGAAATTTGTTACTATAGAGAGTGGGGAATATGTTACTATAGAGGGAGGGAATGTGATACTACAGAGTGGGGAATGTGTTACTATAGAGGGAGGGAATGGATGATACTACAGAGTGGGGAATATGTTACTATAGAGGGAGGGAATGTGATACTACAGAGTGGGGAATATGTTACTATAGAGTGAGGGAATGTGATACTACAGAGTGGGGAATGTGTTACTATAGAGTGAGGGAATGTGATACTACAGAGTGGGGAATGTGTTACTATAGAGGGAGGGAATGGATGATACTACAGAGTGGGGAATATGTTACTATAGAGGGAGGGAATGTGATACTACAGAGTGGGGAATATGTTACTATAGAGGGAGGGAGTGTGATACTACAGAGTTTGGAATATGTTACTATAGAGTGAGGGAATGTGATACTACAGAGTGGGGAATGTGTTACTATAGAGTGAGGGAATGTGATACTACAGAGTGGGGAATGTGTTACTATAGAGGGAGGGAATGGATGATACTACAGAGTGGGGAATATGTTACTATAGAGGGAGGGAATGTGATACTACAGAGTGGGGAATATGTTACTATAGAGTGAGGGAATGTGATACTACAGAGTGGGGAATGTGTTACTATAGAGAGGGAGGGAATGGATGATACTACAGAGTGGGGAATGTGTTACTATAGAGGGAGGGAATGGATGATACTACAGAGTGGGGAATATGTTACTATAGAGTGAGGGAATGTGATACTACAGAGTGGGGAATGTGTTACTATAGAGGGACGGAATGGATGATACTACAGAGTGGGGAATGTGTCTAGAGGGAGGGAATGGATGATACTACAGAGTGGGGAATATGTTACTATAGAGGGAGGGAATGTGATACTACAGAGTGGGGAATATGTTACTATAGAGGGAGGGAATGGATGATACTACAGAGTGGGGAATATGTTACTATAGAGTGAGGGAATGTGATACTACAGAGTGGGGAATGTGTTACTATAGAGGGAGGGAATGGATGATACTACAGAGTGGGGAATATGTTACTATAGAGGGAAGGAGTGTGATACTACGGTGTAGGGAATATGGGGGTCATTCAGACCTGATCGCTGGGCTGCTAATTTTGCTGTCCTGCGTTCACATAGTCTCCGCCTCCAGGGGTAGTGTAGATTTGCCATGCAAGTGTGCAATCCTATGTGTACGCAGAGCTGCTATAATTCACTTTGTGCAGTGTGTGCGCACTCCAGGACTTACCCCTCCTGTGTGATAGAATCAGGCTGATCGGGGCCGGAGCTGACATCACACACTCTCCCTGAAAACGCTTGGGTACGCCTGCCTGACAGTCCCTTAAAACACTCAGTTGCCACCCACAAACGGCCTCTTCCCGTCAATCACCTCTCGAACGCCAGTGCGATCGGATTTTTCGCACCTTCCCGTCGCTGACCGGCGATGCCCGTTGTTGTTGTCCGACGCACATGTGCATTGGGGTGCGTATGTATGCGCAGTTAGGACCTGATCGCCCACTGGGCAAAAACGCACAGCAGCGACCAGATCTGAATGATCCCGTGTGTTACTATAGAGGGAAGGAATGTGATACTACAGAGGGTGGTAATGTGTTACTAATTCAAGTTTTTATTTTAATGTTGACTATAAAATATGGGGCATATAGTACAGTATATATTGCTGTTCTTTAAAAAAAACACTTTACCCAAATATGGTAGAAAAAGTCATTTTGTGTGCTGAACCATTAATTAGTGTTAATTACTTTTACTTAGAATGCAGCCTATAATTTCACTAGGAAGCACTGCCATTATTAAGGCAGACAATGACCCATATTCAAGAATAAAGATCAATTTTCATGTGGAATGGCATATAGGTCTTAGTGAATTAATCAGCAGCATTCATATGACTATACAGCAGACAAAATGGCCGCCTTCACAAGCGAGTGTCAGGTGAACTGCCTCCTAGATAACCGCTATGCTCTATGGAATTATATATAATTAAGTTTTGCAGTTTTTTATGCCTTTAATGTTTGTTGGGGAAGTAGTCAGCTAGTCAGTACTCATTATGTTGACAAACTATATGTGGATGGGAGAATGCCAACATCATTATGCGGATTATAATGTCAGTTAAAACATTTTAACCATGTCGGCAGTATAACTTTGAACATTATGCTTTATGGTCATGTTTAAAGTAATACTGCTGACATGGTTACATTTCTGTAATGACCATTACAACTGTGTTGGTATAAATGATGTCTGCATTCTCCCATTATTCAACGGTCAAAATCCGGACAGCAATTGACCGACAGGGTCAAAATACCAACATTTAAAATAGTGACAAGGTCAAAATACCGACATTTAAAATGTCGACAGGTCAAAAAGTCGATACAAGTTTTTATTTTTGTGTGTGTGTATGTCGACATAGGTCGACATGGACACTGTGTAAGTGTACTGCGTCCCCCTCCAGGTTAACTGGGATGGTAAAGTGTGAACAAGTCAGTTTCAATTAAAAAATCATGAAAAACTCGTATCAACTTTTTGACCTGTCATCATTTTAAATGTCGCTATTTTGTCTTTGTTGGTATTTTAAATGTCAGTATTTAGACCATGGGGTATATTTACTAACATTCGTAATTTTCGGAAAAAGGTCAAAGTTCAATCACGAATGACATCGAAAGTGTAAAACTGCAACTTTTTGAATTTATTACGCCTAATTTACTAAGCTGTCGTATTCGGATTTTTCATTTGTTCCGATGTCGATGTCATTCGTGTTTTTTTCCCGTTTTTTACGGCAGTGATTAGCAAAACACTGCCGACTTTATCACAATGAATCTCGGCCGGATCTGTGTGATCCGTGCTGGGGTTCATTTTTTTTTTTTAAATAAACATTGTAAAACGGAGAAAAAAAATGCGTGGGGTCCCCCCTCCTAAGCATAACCAGCCTCGGGCTCTTTGAGCCGACCCTGGTTGCAGAAATATGGGGGAAAAAATGACAGGGGTTCCCCCATATTCAAGCAACCAGCATCGGGCTCTGCGCCTGGTCCTGGTTCCAAAAATACGGGGGACAAAAAGAGTAGGGGTCCCCCGTATATTTATAAAACCAGCACCGGGCTCCACTAGCTGGACAGATAATGCCACAGCCGGGGGTCACTTTTATATAGTGCCCTGCGGCCGTGGCATCAAAAATCCAACTAGTCACCCCTGGCCGGGGTACCCTGGGGGAGTGGGGACCCCTTCAATCAAGGGGTCCCCCCCCCAGCCACCCAAGGGCCAGGGGTGAAGCCCGAGGCTGTCCCCCCCCCATCCAATTGGCTGCGGATGGGGGGCTGATAGCCTTTTGTGAAAATGAAAAGATATTGTTTTTAGTAGCAGTACTACAAGGCCCAGCAAGCCTCCCCCGCATGCTGGTACTTGGAGAACCACAAGTACCAGCATGCGGCGGAAAAACGGGCCCGCTGGTACCTGTAGTACTACTACTAAAAAAATACCCAAAAAAAGACAAGACACACACACCTTGAAAGTAAAGATTTATTACATGCATCCACACAAACATACATACATACTTACCTTATGTGCACACGAGGGTCGGTCCTCTTCTCCAGTAGAATCCATGGGGTACCTGTTGAATAAATTCTCACCAGATCCAGGGTCCCAGGCTCCTCGTAGCATCCATTTGTAATCCACGTACTTGATTAAAAAAAAAAACCGGAGAGCCGAGCCACGCACTGAAAGGGGACCCATGTTTGCACATGGGCCCCCTTTCCCCGAATGCCAGAAACCCACTCTGACTGATGTCTAAGTGGGTTTCTTCAGCCAATCAGGGAGCGCCACGTTGTAGCACCCTCCTGATCGGCTGTGTGCTCCTGTACTGTCTGACAGGCGGCACACGGCAGTGTTACAATGTAGCGCCTATGCGCTCCATTGTAACCAATGGTGGGAACTTTCTGCCCTGCGGTTGACCGAAAGTGACCTCACCGCTAAGCAGAAAGTTCCCACCATTGGTTACAATGGAGCGCATAGGCGCTACATTGTAACACTGCCGTGTGCCGCCTGTCAGACAGTACAGGAGCACACAGCCGATCAGGAGGGTGCTACAACGTGGCGCTCCCTGATTGGCTGAAGAAACCCACTTAGACATCAGTCAGAGTGGGTTTCTGGCATTCGGGGAAAGGGGGCCCATGTGCAAACATGGGTCCCCTTTCAGTGCGTGGCTCGGCTCTCCGGTTTTTTTTTTTAATCAAGTACGTGGATTACAAATGGATGCTACGAGGAGCCTGGGACCCTGGATCTGGTGAGAATTTATTCAACAGGTACCCCATGGATTCTACTGGAGAAGAGGACCGACCCTCGTGTGCACATAAGGTAAGTATGTATGTATGTTTGTGTGGATGCATGTAATAAATCTTTACTTTCAAGGTGTGTGTGTCTTGTCTTTTTTTGGGTATTTTTTTAGTAGTAGTACTACAGGTACCAGCGGGCCCATTTTTCCGCCGCATGCTGGTACTTGTGGTTCTCCAAGTACCAGCATGCGGGGGAGGCTTGCTGGGCCTTGTAGTACTGCTACTAAAAACAATATCTTTTCATTTTCACAAAAGGCTATCAGCCCCCCATCCGCAGCCAATTGGATGGGGGGGACAGCCTCGGGCTTCACCCCTGGCCCTTGGGTGGCTGGGGGGGGGACCCCTTGAATGAAGGGGTCCCCACTCCCCCAGGGTACCCCGGCCAGGGGTGACTAGTTGGATTTTTGATGCCACGGCCGCAGGGCACTATATAAAAGTGACCCCCGGCTGTGGCATTATCTGTCCAGCTAGTGGAGCCCGGTGCTGGTTTTATAAATATACGGGGGACCCCTACTCTTTTTGTCCCCCGTATTTTTGGAACCAGGACCAGGCGCAGAGCCCGATGCTGGTTGCTTAAATATGGGGGAACCCCTGTCAATTTTTTCCCCATATTTCTGCAACCAGGATCGGCTCAAAGAGCCCGAGGCTGGTTATGCTTAGGAGGGGGGACCCCACGCAATTTTTTTAAAGAAAATAACCACTTTCCCACCCCTTCCCACTGATATACATGCACGGATCTCATGGATCCCTGCATGCCTATACAATCACGGATTAAAAAAGCAGGTCTGTTTTTTTTTAGCACTTTTTTACGAGTTGTAATTTTTCACGGCAGTGTTTGGTTTTTTTTTGCTTTGCACTTTATTAGTAAATTACCGAGATTCATACTTAAACAGCCGCGTTTTGACCGATGGTGTATTCATTCGTATTTTTTTTGTTGGACTTCCAAAAAATTACGAATGCCCTCATCACTGCCGTGATTATTGCTTAGTAAATTACCGAGATGACACTTTGATGAAAAAACGGCATCTCGGTCAAAATCGGGACCTTAGTAAATATACCCCCATGTCGGGATTTTGACCTTTGCCGGGATTTTGACCGTCGGTCAATGGTTGTCGGGATGTTGATTGTAGGTAAATTGATCGCATCCCTTATTCAACATATGGGGGAGATGTAGCAATCCTTGGGAGAGAGATAAAGGGGAGAAGTTGCCCAAAGTAACCAGATCCTGTCATTTACTAGCACAGTCTTTGATATTACAGGTAGGCCAGACAGATAATTGGATAGTGTGTATGCAGGAACGTTAGCCGAAAACAGCTTCAAACTCTGCCGCAACGGTGAGATTGGGAGGTCAGGATCTGCTGTTCCATACATAATACAGTATCTCGTTGCCGACATAGGAAGAAAGTACACACTAAGGGCCCGGTTCAGAGCTGATTGTAGATGTTCTAAAATTAGCACATGTACGATCAGATTCTCTGGCATGCGGGGGGACGCCCATCACAGGGCTATTCCGCCCATCTTGTCAGGCCCTACCCCCCTCCTCCCGCACAGGTGCGAAAGCATCACAGTGTGACGTCACGTAGCTGCCGCAGCCCGCTCCAGCCATGGTCTGGACACGCCTGCCCTTTAGTGTCAGCAAACCGTATGTATTCTGTTTGCTATGGGGTTCCATTTTATTACCTGTTGCAAGAGCTTTCTATCACAGACACCTTCACTGTTATGAGAGCACTGACATGCAAGCTGCAAGCACCTAGTAAAGGATAATGGCCCTCATTCCGAGTTGTTCGCTCGCTAGCTGATTTTAGCAGCATTGCACACGCTAGGCCGCCGCCCTCTGGGAGTGTATCTTAGCTTAGCAGAATAGCGAACGAAAGATTAGCAGAACTGCTACTAAATATTTTCTTGCAGTTTCTGAGTAGCTCCAGACCTACTCCTAGATTGCGATCACCTCGGTCCGTTTAGTTCCTGTTTTGACGTTACAAACACGCCCTGCTTTCGGCCAGCCACTCCCCCGTTTCTCCAGCCACTCCCTCGTTTTTCCCTGGCACGCCTGCGTTTTTTAGCAAACGCCGTGAAAACGCTGAGTTGCCGCCCAGAAACACCCACTTCCTGTCAATCATACTACGATCACTCGAGCGTTGAAAAAACTTTGCTCGAGCTTGTGTAAATCTACTAAGTTTTTAGTAAAATAACTAAGCGCATGCGCTCAGCGTACCATGCGCATGCGCAGTTAGCTGTAAATCGCAGCATAGCGAAAATCGGCAACGAGCGAACAACTCGGAATGACCACTAATAATAATAATAATAATAATAATAATAGAGTCTGGTTAACAGTGAAAACACATATTGTGAAGTTTTTTTTACCCTAACTTTATTTTCTGGATGCTGCCAATATTTTAAAGTTTGCTAATGGTTGCATTGATACCATGGCAACCACAGTTGCATGACATGGTGTAGTGAGAATTTGCACCACCTTTTTCACCACAACTCATTCACTCACAATATTCCCTCTTCTTCCTTTTTGCGCTGTCATCACGTGACTATAGAAGAGATTCCAATACACTGTTTAGATCCATTGCATAGGAAGCTACAGTTTGTTAAAGTTTAGACGCTCGCTGCCCTTAGTGTTACCCTAATAAATTAAAAGCATTAACCTAGAAAATATATCTGCCAGACGTGGATCTATGGGTGTGCATCAAATGTTTTCAGAACAGATGGAGTCCCAGGAAAAACTGTTCCAGCATGCTTCTACTACTGCTACTGACCGTACTGAGCAGTAAATCAGTAAGTAGCAGTATATGAGGGGAGGGCTTTGACCCTCTCCTAGCAAACTTGAGAGCTGAGATCCAGCCTTACTTGTCTCCCACACAGAAAGAATTAATTAAGTACAAAAGAACATCCAAGAAAAATAATATATTCATGCTAAACGGGTACCAAGGTGATTATGTGGTGTGATTACAGCTTTCAGTAAGATACAGTGTTACACAATATTACCAGACCCTCCAACATGACCCGCCCCACTAGGTACAAAATGCTCTGTTTCTGGACTTCCCTCTTAATTTATGATTTCTATCACCTGTGTTGAACTAGTTAAATGATAAGAAAGCTGTTTCTTCACAGGTGATGGCAATAATAAATTAAGAGGGAAGTCCAGAAACAGAGCATTTTGTACCTAGTGGGGCGGGTCATGTTGGAGGGTATGTATTACTATTTTATATATGAGACTTAGGAATAATGGCCTGGAATATTCTAGTTGAATAAGGCAACTCTATGTGACTTGGCACGCACTGATTTCACCTGACAGTGTTTCTGTAACTGGCTAATAAGACGCCCTCTGATATAAACACCTTAGACCAGGGGTTCTCAAACTCGGTCCTCAGGACCCCACGCAGTGCATGTTTTGCAGGTAACCCAGCAAGTGCACAGGTGTATTAATTACTCACAGACACATTTTAAAAGGTCCACAGGTGGAGCTAATAATTTCACTTGTGATTCTATGAGGAGACCTGCAAAACATGCACCATGTGGGGTCCTGAGGACAGAGTTTGAGAACCTGTGCCTTAGACCACAGGTTCTCAAACTCGGTCCTCAGGACCCCACACAGTGCATGTTTTGCAGGTCTCCTCTCAGAATCACAAGTGAAATAATTAGCTCCACTTGTGGATGTTTTAAAATGTGTCAGGGAGTAATTAATACACCTGTGCACCTGCTGGGTGACCTGCAAAACATGCACTGTGTGGGGTCCTGAGGACCGAGTTTGAGAACCACTGCCTTAGACTATTGGTATCCAGCTAATGTGGTACTACAAGTCTCAGCATGTTCTGCCAGCCTCTCCATCTTTTGTGGCTGGGAAGGCATGCTCCAGCAGAGGCTGGGACTTGTGGTTCCATACCTGCTGCAGTACCATGGTTTAGCTAAGCATGCCATAGACATTGCTAGAGACCTAGTTGCATGACCTATCTCCTAGCTGAGAAAAAGATGGTCAGAAACTTTCCATCTTTTTTAATTTAGGAGAGAAAAGCGAGCGTCCTGTGAGACTCCCAGACTGTGGAGAGGGCATGTACAGCCTACATTGTGGACTTCCCAGAGAGACCAACTCCCAGCTTCCCATTGCGCTTCACAAGGGCTGAAATATGAGCTGTGGTGAGTGGCACCGTCAGGAGAGATAGTACAATCTACATCTGTGTGTTTATTCATCTTCCTGTACCATCAATGAAGGTAGAACCAGACTTCACTCTTCTCAGTCTCAGTCTAGTTTATCATCATCAGCAGCACGTAGAGACATTCTTATTTGCAGTTATACACGTCCTTGTCTATTTAATTCCTGCACTTTACACTTATATGTAGTTTTTGATCATTTTAAGGGGTCTATTCATGAAGCAGTGAAAAGAGTGAGAAGTGTGCCTGTGGAGAAGTTGCCCATGGCAACCAATCACCTGCTTCGTACAATTGTACAATTGCAACCAATCAGCATTGAAGTAACATTTATAATTTGCATACGATACAATTGTACGGAGCAGGTGATTGATGGCCATGGGCAACTTCTCCACTGGCTTACTTCTCCACTCTTTTCACTGCTTCAGGAATAGACCCCATAATACTTTCCTACTTTTCACACTTTCCCTCTGGGACATGCTCAAGTATAAAGGTGGGAGTGTGATTCGAAAATGCTATCTGCATCATCAAGTGGGAAGGGCAAATATGTGCAGTGCTGCTAAATAGCTCATTACATTCAGTGCTGCTAATTCTCCGTGGTCACCGGGGTGGGCGTGGTTTGTTGATGCCATGTGTGCCATAATGTGGCCACCCACGCCTTGATCTCCAGGGTAGAGAGTATTGTGCTCTCTCAAGTGTCCAGCAGTACTCCTCCAGTAATTCCACCATCTCCCAGACATTCTGAGATAGTAGGAATTTACAGTATGTACTATATAGCTTATTGTTATATTTATCAGCCCTATCCAATTAGGTTGTGTGAAAAACACCCGTTTGTCGTGCAAAAATACTTAGGTTCCCAAAAAACTTGTGGACCTGTGTATTTTCACGGCACTTATTGCGGGTCTAAGGGGCACCTATTGTGGATTATGCTTTGCCTGCCTGAGACACACAAACCATAATCCGCGATACGTGTCGGTATGGGGATAAGCTCCAGCTTATTGGGGCTAATTGCATAGCCCCCGGCGATACAGTTACCCATGGTAATTGACCACGAGTACTTGGATACCACCCTATGGGGGAATTCAATTAAATGCAGTCAATTACCGCAGCTACTTGATCCCCTGGGGGCTATTCAATTAGCCCCGAAAGTCGTCCCTATCAGGGATTTTTTTGTTACCAGCCTGGAGGCAGGTGAATACAAATCCCAGCTAACTGACCCGGTTGTGGGATCACAGCCGCGAAAACACATGTATCCGAGAGTTATCCCAGACCCATGTGTTTCACCTGAAAACGGGTCAATTAGTGGGCAAGAAAAAAAAAAGATACAATTGAATTGCCTGATAAACAACATTGGACAAATATTGCGAAAAACAGCCCGTTTTGTTTTTTTTCGCCCAAAATATTATCGGGCACAGTTGAATTCCCCCCTCTATTGGGAGTCACTGAATAACCATTCAGACTATAACGATACAGTATGTGTGCCAATTATGTGATGCATCCTCTGTCTGCCAGCCAATCATTAGCAGCCATAATCAGCCTAGGTTGCTCTCTTACTAATGCAGGAACTCCTGGCTGGTTGCAAGTACAGTAGCTACTTTTTGAAGTTCATGATCTAAACCTTTTGCAATGCTAATCATCCAGCAGATCTTCTATTATGGACAGATGCACATGAAACTGCTAATGTTTATCTTACGTAATGAATACACTCTTTAGAATGTGCATATAGACAACATAACTCATTATGTACACATGTTAAAGGGCTCTAAGCTTACGTATTATATCTGCTGCATATAGAGGCAAAGCGCCTGATTCAGAGATATACACAAATCTGATTTCTCATTTGAGCGATTATCAGCAGACTGCGCGTGCATGTAAGTCGCAGTGTGCATGTGCTGCAGTGGCCTTGTGATGGCGATCACAGAGAGGATTTATTTGCACAGTCATTGACAGTCAGGGACTGCAAAAATGCAGGTGTGTCGTTACCGTTTTGGGGGGCTGCGTCTTCAACCTCATATTCAGCTGCAGTGACTCCAGTCTAAGTTCCTGCGGCCATGCTGTGCCTCCATAGGGCTATTCAGAACTTCTAGAATCAACTGATCTACGTCCGTTTCATCTGTGTATACAGCCGCTGGGATCTGCAAGGACTCTGGTTGGCGACTCAGTAGAAATCCAGGCGGCTGCAGCATTTTCAGAGTTTTACACAGACACTGAGTACACATTCGCAGATGTGAATGCATTTGTTTACATCCCTAAATCTGGCCATGGTGCAAAATGATGAGGTTCAATAGCAACATAGGTTCTGAAGTTACACCCATAAGAGATCTCTCTGACAGTTACACTACCAAAGTCACCAAACTGCATGTCACTAAATTATAGACTCTCATGTGTTCTTCTATTGAAATAATAACAGTCAATCTGATCATTGTTTTAATAGAAGAGCTTTTAGCCAGGTAGAAAGGACTGTAGTGGTTATGGGGTATATGCAATTACCGGCGAATCGCGGCAATTTTTCGCCCGTTTTTTAATTCGACACAATTCGACTGTCGAATTCCGGAAAGTGGGTGCCGGAATTCAACATATTCAATAAAAAACGGATTCGACAGTCCCGCTGTCGAAAAACGGCCGATTTGACGGATTTTGATCCGATTTTTAAAAAACGGGGAAAAACTGTAAAAAACTCGAAAAAAAATTGCGTAGGGTCCCCCTTCAAAGCATAACCATCCTCGGGCTCTTCGAGCCGGTCCTGGTTCTAAAAATCCGGTGAAAAAACTGACAGGGGATCCCCCGTATTTTTAAAACCAGCACCGGGCTCTGCGCCTGGTGCTGGTGCAAAAAATACGAGGGACAAAAAGAGTAGGGGTCCCCCGTATTTTTTACACCAGCATCGGGCTCCACTAGCTGGACAGATAATACCACAGCCGGGGGTCACTTTTATACAGCGCCCTGCGGCCGTGGCATTAAATATCCAACTAGTCACCCCTGGCCGGGGTACCCTGGGGGAGTGGGGACCCCTTCAATCAAGGGGTCCCCCCCCAGCCACCCAAGGGCCAGGGGTGAAGCCCGAGGCTGTCCCCCCCCATCCAAGGGCTGCGGATGGGGGGCTGATAGCCTTGAGAAAAATGAAAGAATATTGTTTTTTCCAGTAGTACTACAAGTCCCAGCAAGCCTCCCCCACAAGCTGGTACTTGGAGAACCACAAGTACCAGCATGCGGGAGAAAAACGGGCCCGCTGGTACCTGTAGTTATACTGGGAAAAAAATACCCAAATAAAAACAGGACACGCACACCGCGAGAGTAAAACTTTATTTCACACATGTCGACACACACACATACTTACCTATGTTCACACGCCGACCTCTGTCCACTTGTCCAAGTAGAATCCACGGTGTACCTGTGAATAAAATTATACTCACCTCAATCCAGTGTCCGGATCTTTTAAAATAATCCTCGTACTTGGCAAAAAAAAAAAACGAACACCCGAACCAGGCGGACTGAAAGGGGTCCCATGTTTACACATGGGACCCCTTTCCCCGAATGCAGAGACCCCCCCGTGACTGCTGTCACAGAAAGGTCTCTTCAGCCAATCAGCGAGCGCAACGTCCTGGCACTCTGCTGATTGGCTATGCGCGTCTGAGCTGTCAGACAGCGCATCGCAAAGCCTCTCCATTATATTCAATGGTGGGAACTTTGCGGTCAGCGGTGAGGTCACCCGCGGTCAGCGGCTGACTGCGGGTATCCCCACCGCTGACCGCAAAGTTCCCACCATTGAAACTAATGGAGGGAGCTGTGCGATGCGCTGTCTGCCAGCAGACGCGCATACAGCCAATCAGGAGAGTGCCACGAAGTAGCGCTTCCTGATTGGCTTAAGAGACCTCTCTGTGACAGCAGTCACGGGGGTGTCTCTGCATTTGGGGAAAGGGGTCCCATGTGTAAACATGGGACCCCTTTCAGTCCGCCTGGTTCGGGTGTTCGTTTTTTTTTTTTTGCCAAATACGAGAATTATTTTAAAAGATCCGGACACTGGATTGAGGTGAGTATAATTTTATTCACAGGTACACCGTGGATTCTACTTGGACAAGTGGACAGAGGTCGGCGTGTGAACAAAGGTAAGTATGTGTGTGTGTCGACATGTGTGAAATAAAGTCTTACTCTCACGGTGTGCGTGTCCTGTTTTTATTTGGGTATTTTTTTCCCAGTAGAACTACAGGTACCAGCGGGCCCGTTTTTCTCCCGCATGCTGGTACTTGTGGTTCTCCAAGTACCAGCTTGCGGGGAGGCTTGCTGGGACTTGTAGTACTACTGGAAAAAACAATATTCTTTCATTTTTCTCAAGGCTATCAGCCCCCCATCCGCAGGCCTTGGATGGGGGGGGGGGACAGCCTCGGGCTTCACCCCTGGCCCTTGGGTGGATGGGGGGGGGGACCCCTTGATTGAAGGGGTCCCCACTCCCCCAGGGTACCCCGGCCAGGGGTGACCAGTTGGGTATTTAATGCCACGGCCGCAGGGCGCTGTATAAAAGTGACCCCCGGCTGTGGCATTATCTGTCCAGCTAGTGGAGCCCGATGCTGATGTAAAAAATACGGGGGACCCCTACACTTTTTGTCCCCCGTATTTTTTGCACCAGCACCAGGCGCAAAGCCCGGTGCTGGTTTTAAAAATACGGGGGATCCCCTGTCAGTTTTCCCCCCCGGATTTTTAGAACCAGGACCAGCTCGAAGAGCCCGAGGCTGGTTATGCTTAGGAGGGGGGAAACCACGCAATTTTTTTTCTGATTTTTAACATTCCATTTAAAAAATATATATATATTTTTAAAAATATCTAAATAATACTTGTGCCTCCAAAATAGACAAACCAAGTACCTAATCCCTTCTAATATAAATATATATGCTATTACCAATAAAAAAAAACACAAAAAAACATGTTTTTTAAATTTTTTATTAGATTCCGCCAGCAAAGTGTGGCGGATTGAAAATGACGAATTTACTGTCTAAAAGCACTGTTGTCGAATTTACAAACTTCAATTGAATATACTTTTGTCGAATTGCCGCATTTGTACCATTGCAGAAATGTCGAATTTGACAAATGTCGAATTTCAAAAAGTCGAATTTGACGATAAGTACTAAATTGCATTGTCAAATTTTTTTTTTGGGCGAAAATGTCCCGTTTTTCGACATTTTCGGGAATTCGACCGCAATTGCATATACCCCTATGTCTTTTGTTCCTGTGGTCTGTATGTTGATTGGTTCTACAGCAGTTATTTAGGGCTCATTGTTACTTCCTGGCATGCGCAGCATGAGTACTGTGATACATTGCGTGCGTTACACTGTTAAGCTGAGTACACATTTGTCCAAACCTCCAGGGATCCACCTACAGAGCAGACTGCTGACACAAATCCTACACCCAGTCCAACACCCAATCTATACAAACACAATATTCCTCTTTTGCTGCAGATCTGCGATCTGCATCTGCTGAACCCATCTGCTGAAGAGATTGTGTCACCATGCATACAGTGCCTTGCTAAAGTATTCACCTCCCCTTGGCTTTTTACCTATTTTGTTACATTACAACCTGTAATTTAAAAAAAAAAAAATTTAATCTGAATTTTGTGTGATGGATCTGCACAAAATATCTAAGTGGGTTAAGTGAAATGAGAAAATTTTATAAAAAAAATAATTTTTATAAATAAAAATGTGAAAAATGGCGTGTGCGTATGTATTCACTCCCTTTGCTTTGAAGCCCCTCAAGAGTTCTGGTGACCAGAAGTCACATAATTGGTGAAATGAAGTCCACCTGTGTGCAATCTAAGTGTCACATGAGCTGTCGGTATAAACACACCTTTTCTGAAAGGCCCCAGAGGCTGCAACCCCACTAAGCAAGAGGCATCACACCATGAAGACCAAGGAGCTCTCCAAACAAGTCAGGGACAAAGTTGTTGAGAAGTACAAGTCAGGGTTGGGTTATAAAAAAATATCCAAGTCTTTGATAATCCCCCGGAGCACCATCAAATCCATCATCTTCAAATGGTACCACAACAAACTTGCCAAAAGAGGGCTGGCCATCAAAACACACAGACCGGGCAAGGAGGGCATTAATCAGAGAGGTAGCACAGAGACCAAAGGTAACCCTGAAGGAGCTGCAGAGTTCCACAGCAGAGACTGGTGTATCTGCGCATGTGACCATAATAAGCCGTACACTCCATAGAGCTGGGCTTTATAGAAGAGTGGCTAGAAAAAAGCTATTACTTAGTGTTAAAAATAAGAAGGCACATTTGAGTTTGCCAAAAGGTATGTGGACAACCCCAAATGTATGGAGGAAGGTGCTCTGGTCAGATGAGACTAAAATTTAACTTTTCGGCCACCAAAGTAAAACACTGTTTGGCACAATCCCAACACATCCCATCACCCCAAGAACACCATCCCCACAGTGAAACATGGTGGTGGCAGCATCATGTTGTGGGGATGTTTTTCAGCAGCAGGGACTGGTAAACTGTTTTGAGTCAAGGGACAGATGGATGGTGCTAAATACAGGGATATTCTTGAGCAAAACCTGTTTCAGTCTGCCTGTAATTTGAGACTGGGACGGCGGTTCACCTTCCAGTAGGACAATAACCCGAAGCATACTGCTAAAGCAACACTCAAGTGGTTTAAGGGGAAACATTTAAATGTGTTGGAATGGCCTAGTCAAAGCCAAGATCTCAATCCAATTGATAATCTGTGGTCAGACTTGAAGATTGCTGTTCACAAGCGGAAACCATCCAACATGAAGGAACTGGAGCAGTTTTACCTTGAGGAATGGGCAAAAATCCCAGTGACAAGATGTGGCAAGCTCACAAAGACTTATCCAAAGCTACTAGCAGCTGTAATTGCCGCAAAAGGTGGCTCTACAAAGTACTAACTTTAGGGTGGTGAATAGTTATGCACGCTGAAGTTTTCTGTTATTTTTCCCTATTTGTTGTTTGCTTCACAATAAAAAAAAAACCTCTTCAAAGTTGTAGGCATGTTCTGTGAATGAAATTATGCAAATCTTCAAACAATCCATTTTAATTCCAAGTTGGGAGGCAACAAAACATGAAAAATGCAAAGGGAGGTGAATACTTTAGCAAGCACTATACTCGCCTATACTGGTCTGGTGATTGACAATTGTGTCGCCTGATTTTTCAGCAGGTTAAAAATCTTTTGACAAGACCATGGGTTATATTTACTAAAATTCAATGTTGGGAAGGACTTTTTGAATCTTCCAAATCGATTGAAATCGATACCTTTTGGTGTTTCTAAACTTTTTGAAAATTGCCTTATTTACTAAAAATCGATTTTTCATTCGATTTTCAAATCAAATTCGATGTGGATTCATGTTTGGAAGGGATTTATAATTGAATGTATGAAATCCCTTCCTAAATCGAACCTCAAATCCCCATTGAAATCCCCAGCAAAATCAAATGCAAAATCGAATAGAATGCCCTTATTGCTTCCTATTGGTTTAAATGTATCACATGCACACAAATTAAAGGGGAAACTTTCTCTTGACACTGTTTGAAACATGAAAACATAATTAATGTGTTGTTTTTTTTTTGGGTGATTATGCAATTGACGGCAGCAGAGCACAATGTTGAACTTTTTGCATTTTTAATAAAATTTGTCATGGATTGGATGGCTATATTTGCCTCTTTATTGGATGCTTTATTAACACATACTGGTATCTTACATAACAATCATCCCTCTGGCATTTGTCCAACAAGATTTTTAACATACAGGGATGAATTGCTGAGGATGTAGGCATCATGCGATGAATCAGGATAGGCAGTTACTTCACTCATGTTTTTTGGTAAATTTCAATTATTTTTCTGCAAAATTGTCCAATATTGTGCTCTGGTGCAGTCTGTTGCATAATTAAAATAATTATGTCTAGAAGTATAAATATGTGCTCTATTCAACTCATGAAGCTGCTGCTGATGCTCAGATTGATTCTCCAGAGTTTTCTCAGTCAGGTGGTGTTTTGCATTATGTACACATAGGTGCACAACATACCATAGCCTTAGCATCAATTTGTGCTACTTCCACACTGCCCTATTTGTTTTTTGGTTACTTAAAAAGTCATCACTATCAAATTACTATCTTTATAATGGGTTTAGAAGCCAAAATCAAATGTCTAAACATTTGGAGATTTGAGGTTCGATTTGAGGTTCGATTTTGCGGTCGATTACTTTAGTAAATTTGGGGATTTCATCTTGTTCTATGGGAAAACATCTATGTTTTTCAGAAATTTGATTTCTATTGGGATAGGAGTAGAATCTGCCTTTCAAATCAATTTGACATTCGATTTGAGCTTTAGTAAATCTGTTCAACCCAAATCGAATGGAAATCGATTGAAACAGAATGCTATATCCCTTGAATCACCAAAATCGTACTTTAGTAAATTTTGCCCCAGGCGACCAGGTTTGGATGAAACCAGAGGTCTTGAGAGCATACACACTTTACCTAATATCTGACCAGCCGTTAGGGTGGAGGTTGGATTGGATGAGAATTGGACAAGTTTGTACCCAGCTTTAGAAACATTTACGTAAAACAATAGCATTAGTGATGTTTCCTGTAAGTTGGGTACACACCTGAATGATTTTATAAACTAAGCGACAGTCCTTCCAATGTCACTAGCAATTATACAATCCCAGAACACACGAATTCAAGCATTCACACTCTGTAATCATCATTCCAATCACACATATATTATGCACCAGGATCGTAAGTAATTAATCAGTTCAGAGGATGTTTTCAAAGGAATGATTAGACAGCAGCTTGTATGATTGTGTTGTTATGCATACACACTCGTAAGTGGGGTACACACGTTGCGATGGGTGCTTAAATTCTAAGCAGTCTGACTAGATTGCTCCGCGTGTATGCCCCATAGCGATAGAGATGCGCGGCCCCACGCGGCGCTATCGACGGTTGTAGATGGGCCTGCTTGCAGGCACAATCTAGTCAGATCGCTTACTTCACCGCTGGGAAGAAGATCTGCAAAACTCAGTATAAAATTAAAAATGATACTGTACTCTAGAAAGGGGTACCAGCCAGGATCCCGATACCCGGTGAAATGCCGGTGGTCAGAATCCTACCCGCCGCCCGGATCCCCCACTTGGGTGATGGTCCACGTCACCACCGGAGGGGGAAGAGATAAGTGTGGGCCCGAAGCGTGGCGAGTGCAGTAAGCTCGCGAGGGGACGCGCTACACTCACTGCCGGTATTCCGGCTGTTGGGATTCTGGCTTCGGTCTGCTGACTGCCGGGGTACCGACAGCCGGGATATCATATTGATTCCGTACTATGTAATACTGGCTGGTGCAAGTTTATAGCATTAAGAATGTAAGTTGCTCTGAGGCTGTGATATCCTCCTTTAGTGAGACATGGTTAAATTTCCCTGTCACTCAGGAGTAGATGTATGAACTGCCGTTAAGGGGCATTTTGGTATCCGCACGTTATGTGCCGCAGATACCGTATCCCCAGATGTATCATGGCCGCAGTGTCTGATCGATGCCTGGGGCCGTACACACGCCAGTCTTTATCTGCGCTTCTATCTTTTTGATAGCGCCCGATATGCTAGGCCAGTGGTTTCCAAACTTTTTTGAATCACGGCACCCTAGAATTTCAGTTTTTTTTTCACGGCACCCCTAGGCCAAAAATTTCTTATTGAGAAATTTAGAAAGAAATATTACATTAAGTAGATGGCGTTTATATGTCATCCTTAGGGTCAGTTGTGTGGTGAGGGACAAGATTTGCTTCTGTTTGGCCACATATTTTATGACTGGCAGCCACCAGCACTGGTTTTGCCTATTATATTGACCATGAATAATTTGAATTGGTCCTGGACCGCCAACCCAGGGCACCCATGCAAGTGTCCCGAGGCACCCCAGGGAGCCATGGCACACAGTTTGGGAACCTCAGTGCTAGGCAATGTATGAACGGTCAGTGGCAGTGCACCGACCGCTCCAACAACTGCAGCTGTTGGTTACAACAGCTGCAGCTGTCTTTGCCACAGCACAGCCCTAGCTGTCGGCTCTGTGCATTGAAAAATCAATAAAGTTTTTTTTTTTTTAAATTAGCCACGGGTGCCTGTGGGAGAAAGTGCTGCGCAGGCGCTATCAGTACATCTCCAATGCCGATCAGGAGTGCCGAAAGTGTGAGGGCGCAGATCACCAGACAGGTGGTTTAATGCTCTTCCACAACAACAGCTGCATTAGTACATGCTGCCATAATATAGAGCCGCGTCTCCATGATCCGGAGGTGAAGCAGGTCTGCACAAATAATGCACGCGGCCTGCAGCTTCATTCATCTGCCCTGAGTGTACTGTCCACTAAAGTAGTGTTCCCAGCCGCGTCACCAGTACCGGCACAAGCAGCGATCTGTTCAGGGAACAATTTACTTAATGTGGTGAAATAATGACAGATTTTGCTTGCGGTAACTCAACCATCCCCCAAAGTGTCAGCTAATGAGCACCTAACTGCCATGTTACAGGCTGTGTTTGAAAAATGACAGGAGCTGATTTTCTGGTCCTTTATCTCTCTCCAAGCTTTGATACATTTCCTCCTGGGACTGATTCTGCATCAGAAGCATCTGCGTCCACCTTTCTGTCCGGTGAAGGCAGCCTGCTTGCTTCCTTATGCTAATACGTCTATGCGCCATGTATTCCGAATATCTGTGTATCCGCAAGAGAAAGAGCAGGCCGCTCACTGTTTTCCCATCCGCATCCCCCGTAATTAATATCAGGGCTTGCACCAGAATCAGCCCCATTATCTGAAAATAAGTTTTACTGGAGGCGGTGGGGTGAGGGAGGGGAGTTGTCAGTGAAAAGTGGGTGTGATGACAAGATTGCAATATCACACCCACACACACACACACTGCACAGTGCCATTATTACTGCATTGTGAAGCAGGGGGCGAGGTCATGATGACACGGTTCACTGCAAATTGCAGCAGCTGCCAACTGGACCACCCACTTTTGGCATGTACGTGGATGGCTGTGGGGGTATGGCGGCTGGCACGGGAGACCTGTCGACTTTTCTGGGTGGCCGGGAACGTCACCCGATTTACGGGAGCTTCCCAGTCGTTCCAGAAGAGTAGGCATGTATGCGCGGCTAACCTACCACTTACCAGTAACTAGTGAGTGTGCGTAGCCTGCCACTGTAATGCGCCCATTTTTGCAATGAAGGGATTTTCAGCCTAAAATAGATACTGCAGGAAGCTAAAAGCATTGCAATTTCCATCTATTACATAATGCAAAGTGCTCATTTGCAAGGTTAGATTTCTCTCCTCCCAAATAGTCGATATCAACATTGATCAATATGGTATTATTTATTCAGCGTTCATGATTCCAGTAAACATCTCTAAAAAGCACCGCACTGTTATTGTTGTTTTGGAAGTGTTCCTGCTCTGGGAATAGATTATCTAGCAAACGCATCCCTCACACTGAGCAAACGCTTAAAGGAGAACAGCAAATAGATAATATAGGTGCTTTACTTAAGTCTGTATGTTGGGGGTCATCATTCTGAGTTGATCGCTAGCTGCCGTTGTTCGCTGCGTAGTGATCAGTGGATTAAATGGCTAATCTGCGCATGCGTATGCTCCGTAATGCGCACGCGCATTGTATGGGTACAAAGTCCATTGTGGTTTCCACTGGTTCTAGCGACGATTCCAATCGCACAGCCGGCCGCAAGGAGATTGACAGAAAGAGGGCGATTCTGGGTGTCAACTGACCATTTTCAGGGAGTGCTTAGAAAAACGCAGGCGTTGCAGAAAAAACGCAGGAGTGGCTGGCCGTTCACTGGGCGGGTGTGTGACGTCAAAAGCCGTCCCTCCGTCGTTAGAATCAACGCACACGAAGAGTAACTACAGGGCTGGTCTTGTTTTGCACAAAAAGATTTTGCAGGCGCTCTGCTGCACAAGCATTCGCACTTCTGCAAAGCACAAATACACTCCCCGGTGGGCGGCGACAATGCATTTGCACGGCTGCTAAAAACTGATAGCGAGCGATCAACTCGGAATGACCCCCGTTATTCCCCTCTTCACCAGTATTGGTGCAACATTGCCATAAGATTGCTGATATATATCTGCAATAGTGAATGTCTATTTCATTTAAACTGCTAATGTAAAATAAGAATAATCAAGAATATTGTATAAATTACCAACCAATCAGCTCATAACTGTCACAGGCTGTGTTTGAAGAGTGACAAGAGCTGATCGGTTGGTACTTTATCTTTGATACGATTGCCCCCTGTATATATTTCCCTGTTGCAATAACGTGGCTTACCTCCCAACTTTTCAGGTCATATATAGACCCATATAGGGGCCCTAGCCTCGGGTGGGAGGGGCATGGCCTTGTCAAAGTGGGTGTGGCCTCGCAAAAACTGACCCATTTTCCAGCATTTTGGTGCTCACCTCCCGGTTCTGAATAGATGTTGTGAGGAGCAGAGCAATGGGTGATAAAACCTGCCCGCGGGTGGGACAGTGTCCAAATAGCAGGACTGTGCCGCTGGAAGTGGTACAGTTGAGAGGTATGTAGTGGTAGAAATCCCCCCCGATATATACAGTATGTCTGTGCTAACATGCGTCCCATTTCAGAAGTGTAAATCTTGCCATTTAGCTGCTTCACTCCTTGAGATACCAGTTGCATGAGGCTGTAATATCAACATAACTACATACTGTACATAAGTTCTGTACAGTGGGATCCAGTCAGGATCCCGCAGTCGGGATCCTAGCAGTCGAAATACCGATGCCGGAATCCCGACTAGGATCACAATCCCGGCGCCGGAATACCGCTCGCCGGGACCCCGAATATCTGTTTGCCGGGCAGCTGGAGAGGTAAACGTAGGAGTGGGTTAGGTTTAGGATGCGGGGGAGGGTTAGGTTTATGCTGCGGGGAAGGAGGGTTAGGTTTAGGCTGCGCTGAGGAAGGGTTAGGTTTATGCTGCGGGGAAGGAGGGTTAGGTTTAGGCTGCAGGGAGGAAGGGTTAGGTTTAGGCTACGGGAAGGGGAGGCGTTAGGTTTAGGCTGCTAAAATGAAGGGTTAGGAGGGTAGACGAGGGGTCAACTTACCATCTAACCATCAAGATGCTGCTGTCGGTATTCTGACCGTCGGTATCCCGACTTCCAGCATATCAGCCCCAACCCCTATAGAATGTAGGGTTGTTAACAGTATTACTGGGTTATTCGCCTACTCCTGTGTACTACATACAAATCGTATGGCGGATATTTATGAAAGGCAGCAATCACCTTTCCTGGCCATTTTGTAATCGCTTCTGCTTGTTCTCAGGATTGTGCCTGTGGTGGCTTCAAAGACACATGTATGTTTAGGCTGCTTTGTGACTTTGTAGCACAGAATTACAAAATAATAGTAGACTTTAAAGCCCAATATCTAAAAGTACTTATTGGTGTGCCATACTCAGGGACTTTCATTGGTTATAAAATAAAAATGTGTCCTAATGAATTACTAGTCACCTGAGGCTGTTTTTGTAAGCAGGAAGTGGGTGATGACCAGAGGTTAAAGTGAGCCGGAACGGGGCGGAACTGCATTCCGTCAGTTACTTTTGGAGCCGGAATGCAGTTCCGCCTCCTCCAGCTCACCTAACCCAAAGGAGATGCCGGGCGCCCACTGAGATTGTGTTACCAGCGAATTCCTCTCAGCGGCAGCCGGTGCAGGAGCTTACTGTTGAGCTCCGGCTCCCGAGTCCCGCAGAGTGCACTATGGGAGAGATGTCTTGATGTCTCTCCTATAGTTCCGAGGAGCGGGTGGCCGGGCGGAGGGCAGCGGTCCAGAAGCAGGAGCGGGGCTGGTGAGTATTGTGATGGGTTGTATTTTTTTTGGGGGGAGGGGGTTGTGTGTGTGTGTAAGCGGCGCTTCTGGGGGGGGGGGGGGAACCAGCTGGGGGCATATCTAGTGGAGGCAAACCAACTGCGGGCATATCTAATGGGAGCAAAACTGCTGGAGACATATCTAGTGGGGGCAAAACTACTGGGGGCATATCTACTGGGAGCATATCTACAGGAGGCATATATACTGAGGTCATAACTACAGAAGGCATATCTACTGGGGGCATTGCATAGGGGGGCATATCTACTGGGAGCATAACTGCAGGGGGTATATCTACTGGGGGCATAACTACAGGGGGCATAACTACAGGGGGCATATCTACTGGGGGCATAACTACAGCGGGCATATCTACTGGGGGCATAACTACAAGGGGCATATCTATTGGGGGCATAACTACTGGAGGGCATTACTACTGGGGCAATACTACATGGGGGCATTGCATGGGGGGACATTTAATAATGGGCATCACTCCTGGGGACATAAGGGGCACTACTACTGGGGGCACCGTATAAGTGGCACCAATACTATGGGCTCTACATAAGGGCACTACAACTGTGGGCACTACCACTACAGTGGGCACTGCATAAGGGGCACTACTACTGAGGGTATTGTATAAGGGGCACTACTGCTGTGGGCATTATGTGTATTTGGGATGCTACTACTGTGGGCTTTGTGTATAACACTACTATGTGGTGTAATGAGAATAAGTCTGTGCTACTGTGCGGCATATTTTGAATTGGGGATACTATTAGGTGACCACGCCCTTTTTACGCACTCAATCCCTTTATTACACGAGTGTGGGGGGATGTGAGTTCCACCACCTCTCTAGAACCACTTTAAGCACTGGTGATGACATCACTTCCGGTCACATGATCTGCAGATGGGTCCATGTTTATCTTGACCTTTAATAGGATTAACTGAGACTGGGCAGTCGGATTTAGGGGGTCATTCCGAGTTGTTCGCTCGGTAAATTTCTTCGCATCGCAGCGATTTTCCGCTTAGTGCGCATGCGCAATGTCCGCACTGCGACTGCGCCAAGTAAATTTGCTATGCAGTTAGGAAGTTTACTCACGGTTTTTTCCTCGTTCTGGTGATCGTAATGTGATTGACAGGAAGTGGGTGTTTCTGGGCGGAAACTGGACGTTTTATGGGTTGTGTGAAAAAACGCTACCGTTTCTGGGAAAAACGCGGGAGTGGCTGGAGAAACGGAGGAGTGTCTGGGCGAACGCTGGGTGTGTTTGTGACGTCAAACCAGGAAAGACAAGCACTGAACTGATCGCAGATGCCGAGTAAGTCTCGAGTTACTCAGAAACTGCACAGAGATGTCTTATCGCAATATTGCAAATCTTTCGTTCGCAATTTTAAGAAGCTAAGATTCACTCCCAGTAGGCGGCGGCTTAGCGTGTGCAAAGCTGCTAAAAGCAGCTTGCGAGCGAACAACTCGGAATGACCCCCTTAGTCCCCTGCTGTAATGACTTAATCCCCTGCTGTATTGTTCTCTGTATTGTATTGCAGCTGAGAACAATAGATGAAGGGTTTATGTTAATAAACCATGTTGTGCCTAGGCGCAGCAAACTAGCCAAGATAACCGTGGACCCATCTGTAAGACTGGTATTTAGGTAGGAGCAGCGCACTTGGTGGGGTTTGTCCGTCCAATACTGTGGTGGTGACCCTGTCCTGAGGAAGGCCATTGTGTGGCCGAAATGTTGGCCTGTAATGTCAATTTGATGTTGTGAGTAATACAAACTTTAAATTAGCAAGTCACTGGTGAGTGTACTCTTATTTATAGATTTTGATTTTATATATATATATATATATATATATAAAAAGTATAGACTACCTATACTCCGAAGAAAATGGATTCAGGTGTGTAGCGACTACAGGCGTCTCCATCCGGGCGAGTGCATGCGCCCAGACGGAGACGATTTCCCATTCATAGCACACATTTCAAAACACTACAGGTTTCAAACCCATGACATTCCATATTGCAGTCAGACCACTTAACATATGTAGGTATTTGCTCCTGTATGGGAATTAGGTGAGTATTTTGAAATGTGTGCCTTAAATATAGGAGTGTGTGACTGAAGAGACATGAGGGGGAGATGGGGGCAACTAGGTGATGCCGGGGATTAACAAGGAGGACGCTGCAAGTGAGATAGATGGCAGAACAGCGCCCCCTGCCTTGCGGTGCAATATGCATTGGCACATGTTGCACCACCCTAGTTACGGCCCTGTACGAACCCATAGCTATCAATCAGCAGTTACATTTGCTCCAATTAGTTGAGAAGAAGTTAACAATGAGAGATTGAACTGTAGAATTAGCTCACTCACTTCATTATTATTCATTGCTGTAATTTAATAAACAGGTGCAAAGTGTTGCAACTCACAGCAACCGGTCAGACACAATTTTCCTAGAGCCGTCTAATAGGTGACAGAAAATTGTGCATTTGATCCACATTTATGCAGCATTACTATATAGTGCTTTTAAGCAACAGTAAATTATAAAGAGGATCATTACAGAGATGCACATCTTCCATACTGCAGTATTTATTTTGTCTTTCTCCTGTGATTGCATCTGTTATAATTTGTTGCATCTGCCTGTTTTGTTGTGTTTGTCCATGTTTGTGACCCCTATCCTGAAACGTATCACTCACAAGTTTGTCGTCAGTGAAGAAAAACTGTTGGCCGCGTCCGTGTGTGTCGTTTTGGTGTCTAATTGGGTTCACTGCAGTTAAAAGACTTTTAAGTTTGTATTCTTTTTGTTTTGTTCTTTTTGTGCATGTTGCATTAGGCTGCCTTGACATCATAACAACAAGCAATGGTAGGTGCTTACATCTTATTTTATTTCCACACGCTGACTGTTTATTTCAATTGCATTTCTTGATTTACTGTAGTTAACTTGAGTTAGTTTATTGCAAACAAATGTCTTAAATCAGCATTGTTAAAGTATTGAAATGTAACAATGTCTAAAGTTGTTTGAGATTTCATCAGATTGTCTATACCAATATAATACAAATGATGCTGAAAGTAAATACTATACAGTCTTACAGTATAGGCATATGTACAAGTAAGTGTAAACTATGTGTGCGTAACAAGGACATGCCTAAGCTTACTGGGAACTTGTAATATTCACTTAACTTAAATGTTCTAACATATTCCTTTATATTTAGCCCATTATGATATATTCTTATGCTTATATTTTTAATACTGTGCCTTACTGACATTAGTAGTAGATATTACTATGTTATTCTCTGTTATTCATTACTGTATCACCCTAGAAAAAGTCCAGCATGCTTTTGATTTAAGGGTGTTCCGGCCAATATTTTACAAAGCAAAAAAAAAAAGGACACAATCTGCTTATCCAATATTCTGCCTGAACCATGCATAGAAGGCATGATTCTGATTTGGAAGTAAAGCAGAAAAAAAAAAAAAAAAAGCAAGTACAGTACCTATGCGCCGGGGCAAAACTGTGCTGCACTGCAGGTGGTGCAGATGTACAGTGCTGTCGCCAACTGCTGAGCTTGGATAAAATTTGGGGGCATGGCCTAATTGTGGGAGAGGTGGCCGTGCCCCCTTAAGGGAAAAAAGTTTCTGTAGCACCATGGGGGGAAGCCGATCAGCGCTCCCCCCTAACTGCACCAGCCTCTCTGGCTTCACTGCGGCACAGCACACAGCAGCATGTGCTGGGCTGAGGAGAAGAGAACTTCTGCTGCTGCTGCCAAGGAAGTGGGGGTGGGAGGGGGGACCTGTCCCCTGCTGGGCTCCTCTATTAGGCTCGGGCCCAGGTAATTTGTACCCACTCCCCCACCTCTCGGCGGCTTTGCAGATGTAACATGTGGGGAGAGGTTTAGATTTGGGTGGGGTGTGCCGAAACTGAAAACTAAATTGCAGTGTACAAATAGAGCTGTCTTAACATTTGTGGGCTGCATGCAAAAGCAGCCAGTATTTACCCTGCACAGAAACTAATCTAAATGTATTTGCTCCCCTTGCATTACAACAGATACAAAGTTACTTGCTTTTTTTGCTTTACTTCCAAATCAGAATCAGTCCCAGAGTCACCCATAGTCCACATTATCAACCCTAATAGGACAAGTGCAGTAGTGGATAGTCCCAACAAATTAGGTACACACCCTGATTCTAAATATTGGCCCTCATTCCGAGTTGTTCGCTCTCTAGCTGCTTTTAGCAGCATTGCACACGCTAGGCCGCCGCCCTCTGGGAGTGTATCTTAGCGTAGCAGAATAGCGAACGAAAGATTAGCAAAACTGCTACTAAATAATTCTTTGCAGTTTCTGAGTAGCTCCAGACCTACTCACAGATTGTGATCACCTCAGTCCGTTTAGTTCCTGGTTTGATGTCACAAACATGCCCTGCGTTCGGCCAGCCACTCCCCCGTTTCCCCAGACACTCCCGCGTTTTTCCCTGACACGCCTGCGTTTTTTAGCACACTCCCGGAAAACGCTCAGTTACCACCCAGAAATGCCCCTTTCCTGTCAATCATTCACCGAACAGCAGTGCGACTGAAAAGCGTTGCACGAACACCAGCAAATCTACTAAGTTTTGTGTTAAATAACTAAGCGCATGCGTTCTGCGTACCATGCGCATGCGCATTTAGCAACAAATCGCAGCATAGCGAAAATCGGCAACGAGCGAACAACTCGGAATGACCACCCTTGTTTTGGAATATCATGGTGTTATGGGGTTTCTAGAATATTGAGCTGTTTCAGGCTTTTTTTAGTATATTGACAGGCTGAAAACGACAGGTATATAGCAAACATGTGACCAGCATATAGGGGGTCATTCCGAGTTGTTCGCTCGTTATTTTTTTCTCGCAACGGAGCGATTAGTCGCTAATGCGCATGCGCAATGTCCGCAGTGCGACTGCGCCAAGTAAATTTGCTATGCAGTTAGGAATTTTACTCACGGCATTACGAGGTTTTTTCTTCGTTCTGGTGATCGGAGTGTGATTGACAGGAAGTGGGTGTTTCTGGGCGGAAACTGGCCGTTTTATGGGAGTGTGTGAAAAAACGCTACCGTTTCTGGGAAAAACGCGGGAGTGGCTGGAGAAACGGAGGAGTGTCTTGGCGAACGCTGGGTGTGTTTGTGACGTCAAACCAGGAACGACAAGCACTGAACTGATCGCAGATGCCGAGTAAGTGTGGAGCTACTCAGAAACTGCTAAGAAGTGTCTATTCGCAAATTTGCTAATCTTTCGTTCGCAATTTTGATAAGCTAAGATTCACTCCCAGTAGGCGGCGGTTTAGCGTGTGCAAAGCTGCTAAAAGCAGCTTGCGAGCGAACAACTCGGAATGAGGGCCATAGTCCAGCCCTCAGCCTTGTGGCTTTAGGTTCATCAGGCTTACAGAGCTTTTATTTCTTTTTCCCTTTCACATGGGTCACATAGAAGCAGATGTATGAAGCCATTTTATTTTCTCCCTGACGCTTTGTCTGTAAGCCCCTCCTTACGTCTGCTTAAGGGTAAGCATTCTGCCACAATATCAGTAGGGAATAGTGGGGGAGGATAGAAGTGGTTATCATGATAGCACACCAATATGACATAAAACAAGTCTTCTTACTTGTCAGTAAGTACCCTTCAACATAAGTCCTTCCTGTGTCCTACTAAACATATCCACCTGTCAGGCGATAGCTCCTTAGGCAGACCCTCCAGTTCAGTTGTACAGCAGTCGGTGGTATGTGTAGCAGGCGTCACAGTGATTGGTTATCTGACCTGTCTGAGGCAGCATTGCCATTTGATCTCATCTGACATCTAGTTTTGCTGGGGTTAGCTTGCCATGGATAAATTCACATCCGCAACTGTCATGCGAACAGAGTATTTTACTCATATGTGAATTGATGCTTTGCCTTTCTCAGCGGTTCTGAGAGAATGACTCTTCCAGAATAAAAATGTATATTGTATACAGTTCTATATTTAAATATCATTACTTTGACGCATTTACAATCATACAGTCTGTTTAACCCTTGTTTCTTTTTTGATGATATGCATTGAAATGTTGCTGATAATTAGACCATGTTATTAATTTGTGAATAATCCTTAGCTAATCCTTTCATTTACATCTATCTGCACTTTAATCATGAATCATTTTTTTTTTATGTGTAATGTAATGGTTAAAAAAAAAGTTTCCACTTTTTTAAAGGCTAATTACAAGCACTGACATTGGCTAAAGAAAAAGGATTATGCTTTACATAAAATCACCTCAGTTTACAGAAATAACTCCTAATCCTTTAAGTAGAACTGAGTGTCACAATCCTAAATTAGGGTGACCCGCAGTAAATGCGAGCGTGATGTCACACGCAGCTGCTCCGATTAAAAATATGGCAGCGGGCCTTCTGCCGTCGCAGCCAGGCTGCGCCAGCAGGAGGCTTTCCTAATTTCTGCGTCAGTACACTAATTACGGCGCGATCGCAATTAGTGAAGGGTCGCAAAAGGGGGGGGGCAGCGGTTAGAATGCTGGGCGGCCCCCAGCATGCGAGACAAAGGACTGCAAATTCTGTTATAAAGCAGAATTTGCAATCCTTACTGAATAGGATCCTAAATTCCTCTTGTCTTGTGACTTACCTCTACCATCACTCCTGCAGTTTAGTCTACTGTGTGTTGGGTTTAACTCATCTCACCAGTTCCAAGTATCCAAGTATGTTCTGCTTTAATGAGTTCATTACCTGAGAAGTCTGTTCAGCATACAAGCTGTAGTCTGTGTTATTTGCTGCTGAAACTCCTGATTAGCCACCTGAGTGAGAACTCCCCTGTGTGAGTTATCTGCAGGATCTTGTGTTCAGCAGCTAGTCTCCCTGCTCATCACTCCTAGCTGGCAGCGGAGTCTGTACATGCTGCCCCTGCACAGCGCTCTCAGCATTTTGTGTATAATCCTAAGTGTGTCTTTCTGCAGAGCGCCACTTAAACTCAGTATGCTGACTCACAGAATGAATGCAAGAGTTCCCTCCAAAACACAGACTTGGCCACAGCCATGTTGGATTCAGTCAGCTGACCCTCCACAGCCAATCCGGACTCTGCTCTAAGACCAGCTGACCACAGCATCCAATCACCAAACGCTCAGCCTTATAAGTTCCATTTCCTCACTGGCTCAAATTGCCAGGACATCATCGCTTCTGCTACAGTTACAGCTCTGTGCTGAGCTCCCAGGTACCCTGTATCTGTACGGACCCAGTCCGCCTGAATCCAGTTAAAGTCTGGTTTATACAAGTCTCCAGCTACTAGTGTGTTCCAGTCTTCTCTAATAGAGGCTAGCTTCTAGCTACTAACCAGTTCCAGTCTGGTCCCCTGCCGGTTCCAGTCCAGTGCCCTGTCGGGTCCAGTCCAGTCAACTTCCAGATCCAGTCTGGTAATTAAGTGGACTTGCAACTAGATACACCATTCCAGTTAAAGTCTGGCCACAGTCTCCATCTGGTTCCAGTCCAGTCTCCATCTGGTTCCAGTCCAGTCTCCATCTGGTTCCAGTCCAGTCTCCATCTGGTTCCAGTCCAGTCACCATCTGGTTCCAGTCCAGTTCACTTTCCAGTTCCAGTTTCCTGTACAATAAAGTTATTTTTAGTTTTATAAATGCCTTCCGGCTATTCACTCACCTTAAGCTCCTGCTTCAGCAGTCCACGCCTACCTAAGCCATGCCCAACCCTCAGGCGTGACATTGAGCTTGAAATTGTCTGTAAAAATTCTGACAATTTAAACACACTGTTTAAATTGCAAGTTAAGCATCTTTTATATAATTTTGTATAGGTAGCATCTTACAAATCATTATCTCTTTCTCTATAACGCTGCAGAAGGTAACTAAACATGACTGCCATTGCTCTCAGCATGGCACATGATGGCAGAGAAGGGAGAAGGAAGGGCAAGATGCCAAAATGCCAGAACAGACATAAAATACATTCGAGGAAATGTATAAAATTTTCCTGTTTTCCCAGTGTTTTTGGACTGTAAATACTGGATTTTTTTTTAGTTTGGAAGATTAATATTCATGATGCAGGTTTATGAAAACTGCTGCCATTCTAGGTGGGTTACTCGAACATAATCTCTCACAGATCACTCCTGATTGGCTACCCATGTACAAAATAGGTGGGCTTGCTGTATAACTCATTTTCAGTGGGAAGTTCTAAAAAAAATTTTACCCATTGGACTATATTGTATCAAGATAAAAGGTAGTATACGTACTATACAACAGAAAATCTGGGAGCAACATTAAATATTAAATAATATAAAAAAATAAAGGAGGCACAATTGTTAACTAATGGAGCATATATTATATTTTCTAAATACAAAAAAATTCAAATTAGAACATTCTGTAGGTCTATAGCCACAGCTGCCCGATAGTGTCGCGGTGATCCAATGCTGTGTCCTAGGACGTGGCTCGGGTCACTACTGCAGCAGGAGGCATCTACTTGTAATGGATGCCTTCTGCTGCATTTACATACATTAGCTATCGCACTTCAATAGCTATTTCTCTAGCATCCATAAGGGATATTGGGGACAGATTAGTACGATGGGGTATAGATGGGTCCAAAGGAGCCAGTGCACTTTAAATGTCTTCAACTGGCTGTGCTGGCTCCTCCCCTCTATGCCTCCTCCTACAGGTCAGTTTAGAAAAAAGTGCCCTCAGGAGAGGATGCACGCTCTGCAAGCTCCAGAGTTTTTTCTTCAATTTCTTTTAAACTTTTATTTCTTTCGGTATGCTGTTTGGACAATGTCACGATCCTCACTATAGTTCTCATATTTGGTGACTAACCTCTGCCATCTCTGTCCTGGATCCTGCATCTTTCTGCTCACTGGGATAAACAACTTGCCAATACCATGAGTTTCCTAAGTCCTGAGTTCTCTGCCTGGAAGGTAAGAGTTAACGAGCTCCACCTGTGGTGATTAATCTCCTGTGTGAGTCTGAATTCAGCAATCTGAAGTTTAGGCCTAAAAGCCAGCATCCTCTGTTTGTTTGCAGTTCAGGCTTCAGTGTTCTTTTGGCCTGCTAGGCCTCACTCCACATCACAGCCTAGTCTAGAGTACTCACATGACAGTGACTGTTCACCTGACCCAGAGCTGTCCAATCCTGTGCCAGCCTGAGACCTCTCTGAATCACCTGACACTGCTCACCATTCACCAAGGACCAGGAAGTATAAGTCAGGAGACTTGAGTTGAAAACTTTGCCAGTTCCTTGTGTCACACACAGCTCTGTGTGAGCTCTGAAGCTGAGCTCCCTAAAGGTAACCCTTGTATTTCAGTTCCTGTAAAAACTCTGTTCCTTTGCTACACAGTTTGGATTACATTTGTATTACCATTGATAGCCAGTATTCCACAGTCTCAACTTAAAGGCACAGCTGCAGTATTCCATAGTTTCATCTTAAAGTCACAGTCGCAGTATTCCACGGTCTCAACTTAAAACCACAGCTGCAGTATTCTACCGTCTCATCTTAAAGTCACAGCCGCAGTGTTCTTCAGCCTCGTCCTAAAGTCACAGCCACAGTCATCATTCTACTTTCAGTTGCATTTCCAGTTATATCCGGTACCAGCCCGGATTACAGTTCCATCCCAGTCTCACCGGTAACCAGCCCGGTTCTCAGTCTCACCAGTAACCAGTCCGTCTTACTATCTCGCCAGTAACCTTGAGTACATAAGCACCTACTCCTGTGACACTATCCAGTACAGTCTCACCTATACATTCATCATCCTGCTATCAAAGTCCCTGGTGATCCAGTGGTCAGGATACGGCTTCATCTGCCGAGGCCCGGGTTCGATCCCCGGTCAGGGATTGCTCCTTCTTCTCACTGATTCCTACAGACCAGCCTAATATTCACATAGTCCTCCAGTTGCCTGCACAGACGTCACTAACACCCGGGTTCACAAAAACCACAGTCATGACAGGCAATAGCATACCTGCACCATGGGAGGTAGGCGGGGGTGGGGCGGTCACTGGCCTCTTGAGGTGCAGAGCCGCTTCCCCGCTGCAGGACCACCGTCCTGAGGGGCTGTTTGTTCAGCTGGGCATGGCGCCTTGGCTGTCGCAGCCGCAGCATGCCGCACACCCCTAACGCTGCCTGAAGGTGATCATCGGTGGTGAGTACACACTGGGGACCCCGCTAGGGGGGTCCCCCAGTTCACTGTGCGGCAGAAGCGTGGGTGAGGCGTACGGGTACCTCCTGGGGGGGACCCCCTGTAACCCCTGTGTGAGACTGCCTAAATTTTCTTGTACCAAGCATTTATGTGGGGCTACAAACACATAGGGAGACATGGCCAGTATAAATATTACACAGTAGCTCTGGCGCCATTACGGGGATGGAGCTACATCAGAGCGGGCTCAGAGGCATTTTGACGCCTTCCTCTGCATAAGCAGCAGCAGCCTTATACAGTCCTCCATAATGGTCACACGCTGGATCACTGGTACCGGGTGTAGAGGGGGAGAGCCGCTATATTGTGCACAAATATCATTCCTTTGAGGGAATTTTCATAATACAGTCTCACTGTTGGTTATGTATATGTACAACGCTGACAGCCTCACTGGGGCTGTGAAGCGCTGGGTGCGCTGGTGTCCTCTTTCCTGTATCTCCTCTCACATGCAATAGGGCAGGCTTGTATTGTATTTCAGGCTGTGTTATATGTGTATTGTACCTGTTTTTCTTATTCACAATGGTAAAATAGAAGTCATGCAGTGTATGTAATGCTAGATTCTCCCCTATCTCATCTGGCTCAATATCATGTGAGCAGTGTAGTCAGTCATCACAAAATGCTGATGACGATGTGGGGGCGAGTCAAGAACCCACCTCGCTGAGGGCTATCAAAACTATGATGTCTGATATGTCATCTCAACTCACTGCAAATGCCAATAAAACTCAGGAACTGCAACAAGCAGTGGCAAAACTAGCTGCTAAACATACCCCCCTGTCTACTGCAGGTGCACAAAAACGTGCTTTACCTGCACTACTGTCAGATACTGATGATGATATACAGGATGATGGGGATGATGTGGATCCCATAAGTGGGGACTCCACCCCTACACAGGGTATTGAACCCCTCATATTAGCTATTCGGGATGTGTTAAAGCTCCCCCTGGAGGATGCTAATAATCGGCAGTCATTTTTCCTCCCACAAGACAAAATGACAGTCACATTTCCTGACTCCAAGGAATTGGATGATTTATTTAAAATAGCCAGGAAAAATCCAGATAAAAAATATCAGGTGTCCAAGCAGTTTTTGCATACCTTCCCCTTTGCCCCTGAAGGCAGGAAATTCTGGGAAGAATCTCCAGCAGTAGACATCTCAGTCTCTCGCCTTTCTAAAAAGGCGGTACTTCCTGCTTCGGGCTCCTTTACGGTAAAGGACCTGGTAGATAGGAAAATTGAGACCACTCTGAAATCTATCTACACCTCTGCAGGTGTAGCTCAAAGACCGGTCATTGCAGGTTGCTGGATGACACATGCAATTCATTCCTGGGCTACTCAAATTCAGGAAGGTCTCTCGGGTGATATGACCTTAGTTACTACTGTAACTTTCCTAAAACACAATCAGGACACGGCAAGAGTCCTCTGTGACTCCCTTAAAGGCTATGGCTGTGTCTGCGCGCATTGCCATATGGTTACGTCAGTGGATTGCTGATGCTGACTCCAAACGTAATGTGGAATCTCTACCCTTCACAGGTGAATGGCTTTTTGGTGTGGTGAATTGGACGCATGGATTTCCAAAACTACTGCTGGGAAATCCACGTTTCTCCCTTCGTGGGCGCCGCCTGCTAGACGTACCTACCCGGGACCGTCTGCTCAGTCCTTTCGGTCCTCCAGATTTCGATCTAGGGCCAGGGGGGCCTCAAACGCAGCTAGAGTCTCCAGATGAAAACCTAAGAAACCAGCCATTGCTGGATCTCAGGACCAGAGCACCAGTTTTGCTTCCGCAAATACTTCAGCATGGCGGTGCCCACCCATCCCGAGAAGATCTCGAGGTGGGAGTTTGGTTACGTCACTACTGCCACATCTGGGACGGTTCCTGCCAAGATGCTTGGGTAAGGGACTATATCTTCAGGGTTACAAGCTGGAGTTCGGCGGTGCTCCTCCCCAACGATTTTTCAAATCAGGCTTACCAGCTTTGGAAAATATGCGTGGTACGCTACTACTGGCAATAAACAAGTTGGTCCAGTCCCAGGTCATTGTTCCAGTACCCCTACAACAATGAGGACAGGGTTACTACTCCAGTCTGTTCGTAGTACCAAATCCAGACGGGTCTGTCGAACCCATTCTGAATCTGAAGTCCTTGAATCCTTACCTGAAGGTTTTCAAATTCAAGATGGAATCTTTTGAGAGCAGTGCTCGCAAGCCTGGAACAACAGGAATTCCTAGTGTCCCTGGATATCAAAGACGCTTACCTCCATATCCCAATTTGGCCTCCTCATCAGGCCTATCTGCGGTTCGCCCTACTGAACGATCACTACCAGTTTCAGGCATTACCCTTCGGCCTGTCTACAGCTCCGAGGGTGTTCATGAAGGTGATGGCGGAAATTATGTTTCAGCTCGAGGTCCAGGGTGCCAACGTAATTCCATACCTGGACGATCTCCTGATAAATGCGAGTTCCAGGGAGCTTCTATTGCTCCATATAGATCGCACTATCCAACTTCTGTCTCACCACGGGTGGATCCTCAATCTGCAGAAGTCTCACCTGGAACCGTCTCGGCAGCTCCTGTTTCTGGGGATGCTCCTGGATACGGTAGCACAGAAAGTGTTTCTCAGAGAGGAAAAAGTGAGAACACTTCAAGAAATAGTTCGCATGGTGCTCTGACCTGCTCGAGTATACATTCATCTTTGCATAAAATTGTTGGGAAAGATGGTGGCCTCGTACGAGGAGATACAGTTCGGAAAGGTTTCATGCCAGACCATTCCAATTGGATATCCTGAACAAGTGGTCCGGTTCCCATATTCAGATGCACCGGATGATTCAGCTGTCAGGCCAGGATTTCACTCCTGTGGTGGCTACAGTCTTCCAACCTGCAGGAAGGTCAACGCTTTGGGATTCAGGATTGGAACCTCCTCACGACGGATGCGAGTCTGAGAGGATGGTGAGCTGTTACCCAGGGGGCGCAGTTCCAGGGCAGGTGGTCTGCTCAGGAGGCCCTCCTTCCGATCAACATCGGGCCATCTACAATGCTCTGATTCAGGCCACAGCTGTGGCGTACATCAGTCAACAAGGAGCGACAAAAAGCAGAGCCTGCATGCGAGAAGTGTCAAGAATACTCTTCTGGGCAGAAAGAGATGAAAGAGCACTGTTCGCAATCTTCATTCCGGGGGTGGACAAATGGGAAGTGGACTTCCTCAGTCGCCACGATCTCCACCCAGAGGAGTGGGGACTACACCCTCAGGTGTTTCAACAGATCATCGACAGGTGGGGCTGCCCACAGATCGACATGATGGCTTCTCGCCTCAACAAGAAGCTTCATTGCTATTGCTTGCGAACCAGAGACCCCCAGGGGAGTGCAGTGGATGCACTGACAACGCCTTGGCCTTACCAGCTGGTTTACCTATTTCCTCCGATTCCGTTGATCCCCAGGGTACTCAAGAGGATCAGGCATCAAGGAGTGCAGGCAATCTTGATTGCCCCGGATTGGCCCCGAAGAGCGTGGTACACGGCTCTTCTGGACGTGTCCGTAGAGGACCCTTGGCCTCTGCCACTAAGAAGAGATCTTCAGCAAGGACCGTTCGTCTACCCGGACTTACGGCGGCTTCGGTTGATGGCATGGAAGTTGAGCGGAACATCCTAGCTCACAAAGAGCTTTCCAAAAAGGTCATTGCCACTATGGTGCAAGCCAGAAAACCTGTGATGTCAAAACACTATCATCATATCTGGCAGAGATATGTCTCTTGATGCGAGGAACGCACATATCCATCTGCGGAATTCCACTTGGGGAGATACCTTTTATTTCCTGCAGACTGGAGTGGATAAAGGTTTACGTCTTGGATCCATTAAGGTCCAGATTTCAGCTCTTTCCCTATTCTTCCAGAAGAAGTTGGCTCTCCTGCCAGAAGTTCAGACCTTCTTACAAGGGGTGCTTCACATACAACCTTCGTTTGTGCCGCCTATGGCACCTTGGGATTTGGATGTGGTGTTACGCTTTCTACAGTCCTCCTGGTTTGAACCGCTGATGACAGTAGAACACAAGTATCTCACGTGGAAGACAGTGATATTACTGGCCCTGGCTTCTGATAGACGTGTCTCAGAATTAGGGGCCTTATCGTGTAAAAGTCCCCACTTGGTCTTTTATGAGAACAGAGCAGAGCTCAGAACTAGACAGCAGTTCCTGCCGAAGGAGGTCTCTGCGTTTCACTTGAATAAAACTATTGTGATTCCGTCCAGTTCTGGCACTTCTGCCCCTCCGGAGGCATTGGCTGCGGTGCAAGCCTTGAACATCTATGTCAAGAGGACGGCTCGGATCAGAAAGACTGATTCCTTGTTCGTGCTGTATGATGCGCAGAAAAAGGGTTGCCCTGCTTCAAACCATTCTATTGCTCATTGGATTCGGCTTACTATCCAACAGACCTATGTGTCGGCAGCCTTACCTGTTCCACAGTCTCTGAAGGCCCACTCTACGAGATCGGTGGAGTCTTCCTGGGCAGCTGCATGTGGAGTCTCGGCCCTCCAACTGTGCCGAGCTGCTACCTGATCGGGGTTGAACACCTTT